>NW_007730627.1:41646-63094 GCF_000696425.1 Galeopterus variegatus
GGGGCGGGCGCGGCACCAAGGGTTGCGATCCCGTTGCCGGTCCCGGTGCGGTCCGGGCCCGACACTGAGGGTTGTGGTCCGTTGCCAGACTTGAAAAAGGAAAAAAAAAAAAAATAACTACAGTATTGATCTCACACTGTTATGAACCTTCTCTAAGTCTTNTTTTTTTTCTTCTACTAATAGGTTTCTTTTTATTATTATTATTGAAACGTATTTGATTGTACATATCTGTGGGGTATCACATTGAATATCAACACCTGCATGCAATATGTGATGCTCAAATCAGGATAATTAGTATATTCAACATTATACGATGTAATCATTTTTCGTGGACCTTTACCAATTTCTCATTATTTTACCAGTAGGTTTCATCTTGAATAGAATACCATTAATACCACTGAAAGAGAAATTAGAAGGAAATAAAATCAAACAGCGAACACAATCAGGACATTACAGAATTTTTTCTGCTAAATCTACTGTTCTTCAAGGGTCACTCGAATACTCATCTCATTAACCCCTTATAGCTACCCAAATGAGTTTCTTAATGCTGTGTCGTAACTATGGGTTTATTTCTCTGTCTCCCATCCTATGAAACCATAAGGGCAGGACTGTCATTGGCAACTCTGTGTCCTCAGCTGCCCAGGCGTAGTGCCAGGCTCACAGTCAATCTCCACAAATGTTTGCTGCTGCTCTGCTGGGTGATGCCAGAGTTGGCCCAGGCCCATTAGGGCAGCGTTTCCCAGAGTGCAGCATGTGGACCACCGCTGAGAAGATTTTAGGTGGGACATGGACAATGTCGCAAGCAGCATTGAATCATATGACAAGAAATTAGTCCTTACCCAGTGATGCTTCAGCCTTTCTGATTTCTTCAGGGAGAAAGTTCCCATTTGGTGCTAATATGTCTTCAATTCCTTTCTCTCTCTCCCTCTCTCTCTTTTCCCAACATCTTTCGGACAAACTAAATAAACCTGAAGCTCAGAATGTTTAGGAGAAAAAATATCTACCTAGAATTGAATATGCTGTGCTCATTACCTCTGTTTAACCATCTCTCCCTCCACTTCCTGGCTCCTCTGCAGTCAGGAGGGACCATGGTCTTCACCAAAAAAGTGTGAGTCGAAACCACCTATGTCACCTCTGGGCTGAAGCACCCGTGAGCCAGTGTGCAGCCCTCTGGCCACTCTTTCTCTGCATCAGTGACCCTGAAAGCCATATTTTGGGAAGGTGGCATTACATGACAGTGAGACCCTGGATCTAAGCGTCACCATCTGTCTTCAAAAAAGGCTGCCCTGCAAAATCATCTGATTCACATTGGATTTTAAAGGGATGAAAAATAAACCTTTCCCGTGTTAAGCCACTGCAATACCAGGCTTTATTTGTTACTGCAACAAAAGCCTATCTTATCCTGACTAATACAACAGTATTAAAGACTTTTTTAAATTATAAAATGAGTGAATTTAAAAAATATATTAACTAAATAATGGTTCAGGATATAAAAAAAATTATGAAAGTGATACTCAAATGCCACTTAGTGTTGTATATTATTACAGTTGATTCTCCAAAAGAGTTGAAAGTCACCACCCACCTCCCCTCACCAGGTTCCCTGAGCGACCAGGAACAGGTTGGAGTGAAGTACAGCTTGGGGTTAAAAACAGAACAAAGTGGAATATAGTTTCGAGGATCAAATTTGAGCTCTGCCTCCTTGGCAACCAGCTGAATTAACTGACTCTAAAAAGTGGAAGCAGTATAATTAGGATTACTAGAAGGCTGAAGAAAAAGACAAAATTATCTACCTTTCCGTGGGTGGCATGATGTACTCTCACTACCTTTTCCTTTATGAAATTCAGATTTCCTGTAGCCCTGTCATATCTATGGATTGCACGGGTGGTTCAATATCATGTTCTTCAAGGCCAGTTTTTCTTTTTTCGGATCCTCGTGCTCTCGCTTAGATTGAAGTCCACGTTGCTTGCTCATTCCCGTTCTATGGGACAGGGGACAGATGCGCACATCCTCTGTATCTTGGGGATGATTCACTGTGGATCAAAAGTCGTACTGCTTCAAAGAGGGAAACGAGTCCCATGGAGCCGATTGCTTCCAAATAATTCCTCTTCCCCAAAGAAGGATCTGGGTACGATTGAGCTTGAGATTCACATATCTCTGAGTCCCAGTGACAAGGTAGGAAAAACACAAAACTCATTCCAACACTAATTTAGCTGTTCGGCTTTGAGCAAGTTGCTTTACCTCTCCGAGCCTGTGTGTACCATCCCCCCAAATGGAAGGATTAACGGTTACCTCAACGAGGCGACTGACACTGCTGTGGAGGCGGCGGTGGATGTGCGCTCCTGAGCGGTGACTGCAGAGCGGACACTAGGGAGCGCTCTGCACGTGCAGCTCACGCAGTCCTCAGGGGGGACGTCTGCGGAAGCTCCTCTGCTGTTATCCCCTTTCCCAGATGGGCAAACTGAGACTTGGTTGGAAAGAGCCAGTCACTCCTGGAAGTCACTCCGTTTCTAAGTTCGCGGGGCCAGAACTCAAAGTCGCATGTGTGCGGCCATGGAGCCCTCGGTCACCCCGTCTGCCTGCCCCCCGGAGGGGACAGGGATGGAGCTGCAGGAGTGCAAGGCGGGGCTTGGTACCGCGTCCTGGACGGGGCTCTCCGGACCGTCGCACAGCCCCGTGTTTTTCAACTAGGTCTGACCGCGTGGGGTTAAGCCGAATCTCCCGGGAGTAGAGAGGTGGCAGCAAGTGCTGCCAGCGCGCTCCACGCTGCTTAGCAACGGTGGAAAACAAGCAGCGCTCTAGAAGGAAGGGGAAGTGAGCCTGGGGGTGGGAGGGAGGAAGGAGCGAAGGAGGGGGAGGCGCTGGGCACTGTCCAGTCTGGGGGGGGTGGGCAGTGGCGGGCCCTGGCACTGGCCCTTGGAGGCAGCTGCAAGGGTTCTGTGGGGCGGACAGGCCACGGCCAAGTGCTTTCTTTTTAGGCAAGGAAGGCTCTGCCAAGCCCTTTGACATCCAGTCCTGATGTCCTTTAATGCTTCCTCCCCATCCTTATAGATGGTGTAGGAGACATCAGGGTCTGGAAAGTTTAAACTCTGATGTTATTCACTGAGCTGATTTGAATGTCTTCTCCGTATTGTGACCTGGTCACTGTGCTTATGCAATGCCGGGACCAAATAAGGAAGACAGAGAATGAAAATACCTTGTCACCTAAGTTCAACCCTAACCTTGGCACTTAGGCTGCCTGCAGATGGCGAGCACAGGCACCAGCCCTCAAAGGGCCTGCAGAGAGGTCTCAGCTCTCCAAAGACCCTGAGAGGACACAGTTTCAGATTAGTAAGAAAGTCCCAGTGAAGGCCCATCCATCCAGGGAAAAAGCATGGGGACATGTCAAGCTTCCAGCTAAAATGTGTGCGTGTGTGTGTGTGGGGGGGTTCTGTTCTGTTACATAATTAGAGAGGTAGAGAGGAGCTGTTCCCCAAACACCTTTATGAAAATTTTATTACATTTCCAAGGAATTACTGTTAGTTTTGAGAGGGATGATAATGGTAGTGTGGTTATATATATATATATATATATATTAAAGGCATTTTGAAGTAGGGTAAAATAAAATAATGACTGGGCTATTCTTTAACCCAACAAAGAACAAAAAAGAAATATTGTAAATCATTGATAATTGTTAATCTGAGTGATGAATCTACAAGGCTTGTACTATTCCTGCTACTTTTATGTGTGTTTGAAATTTTTCATGAAAAAAAATATATCATGGAACAGACAATAAAAAATTTGCCCAGGATATATTCCTTTTTTTAGTAACTTCATAAACATCTCAAAATCTCACTAAAATCTTCATGGCTAAAATTTATCTATACTATAACAACCACTGTGTGAAAAGTAGTTAATCAGATGACACTGTGATTAATGCATGGAATTCAGAGAGTGACAAATTAAGGAAAAGTTTGTTTTTGGAACGACAGGCTGGGTCCGAGGAAGCTGGAGTCAGTAGAAGTGCAGGAACTACACTGTGACTTTCAGGGAGGTTGGTAAGATTGTCTTCTCAAAGGAGTTCTTTAATGGAAATAACCAGAAAAGTACCATGAATGGAAGACTGGTCTGGTTCTTGCCACTAACTGGTCATGTGTCTTTGGCATTGCCATTTGTGTATTCATTCATCAAACATCTAAAGCACCGGGGTGAGGGAAAGACATAAACAGCACCATCTGGGCCTGGGGTTGCTCAGTGTCCCTGGGGAGATGATGACTAAGCAAGCCAGTACCCTTTAGCAAGGTCCGTGCAATGAGTGTGAACCAGGAGAAGGTGCTCTGCAGCTGTTGAGGCTCTAGTGGAATCCAGGAGGGTGAGGAAGAGCTTGGCATGCACAGAAAGGGGAGGCAGGTGTTGCAGGAAGAAGGGACTACATGCGCTGATCTGTGGGGGAATGAGGCATATCTTCATGGGCTGATTGCGACTGGAGCATAGGGAATGTGTAGAGATGTGGCAGGGATGAGGCTGGGGACGTGATCCATTCGACAGTTCAATCAATAGATGATTATTGAGCCCCTACCATGTGCCAGACAATGTACTAGAGGCTGGGATACAGCAGCAAGCAAGACAGAGAAAAATCCCTGCCTTTGCAGAAATTATGTTGGCACGGGGCAGGGTGAGGGTGAAGGTGGAGAAAAGGTCAACGAAGACACAAAGGAGGCTCAGAGCGTATCGCACATGTGCTGAGGCAAACACTCCTGCAGGGAGGGGACCAGAAGTCTGCATTTCAGTTTGAAGATCTGAAACGTGAAGAGGTAAGGGACCTTGATGGTAGCTAAGGGGAGAACACCCTGGAAAGAGATCGTAGAACCTTGAGTACTATCTTAGTCCGTTCGTGCAACTGTAACAAAATACCTGAAACTAGGTAACTTATAAAAATAGAAATTTATTTCTCACAGTTATGGAAGCTGGGAATCCAAGATCCAGGCACTGGCAGGTTCAGTGTCCAGTGAGGGCCTGATCTCTGCTTCCAAGATGCCTCCTCCAACACAGCGTCCTCACATGGCAGAAGGGCAAAGGGTGCAGGGCACTCCCTTCAGCCTCTTTTATGAGGTTGTCCTCCCATTTCTGGGGGCTCCACCCTGTGACTTAATCACCTCCTAGAGGCCCACCTCTTCATACTATCATACTGCAATTAGGTTTCAACATATGAATTTGAGAGAACAAATTCAGGCCCTAGCAAGTACCAAGGGGAAAAGCTTTGTCCTGTTAGCTGTGAACATAATGAATTTTAATCCAAGGATCCAAACAATCAAATTTCAGTTCTTAAAAGGGCAACTTTCCTAGCTCTATGTAGCAGGTAGGTAGAAGGAGGCAGGGAGACCAACTGGGAAAAATTGCAAAATTCCAGAAAGGCCAAGTTAAGGGCCTACGTGAGAAGGACTGGGGGGTGGGGGATTTGAGAACGAGAGAAGAACTAGGAGTTGGTAGCAGCCACTGCTGTGTGAGCGGGCTCGGGAGGAACAGGGAGAGACGACAGAGGCTACCTCACTGTGCCAATCTGCACAGAGGGGAGGGTAATGGGTGATGTTTGAGTTGGCTACCTACTTGCTATGCCTGATCCTTCCTTGGTCACGTGTCCTTCTGCCAGGTGCCACAGCTCCCACCAGGACAAGAAGCACAACCCTGCAGCCTAGCTCCTAGCAGTCACCTTTGCACATGAAGGTTGCTCCTCTGCTTGGAGACAGTATCTCTCTCCTTGTGTCCCAGCAGCACGGCCCCACTCCAGGGGGAAGGATGGATCTCACACCATCAGCTGGCGATCCTTTTTATTTTAAAAAGAACACCCTATCCCAAAAGGCACATAGCAATGTAAATTTCAGAGTGGTGGGAATGCTATTGCATCCATTAATTAGGCAAAGAGCTATGTTTTGTTTCCCAGTGCAGGTTGACTGTACAGTCATTTGTATCTGTTCTGCTCCATTAGGCTAATTTGTTTTCAGATATAAATTCAAGCTGCTGTCCCAAACCCACTGTGCTGCCTTTCCACAGAAACACCCCATTCTGTGTTTAACGAGTTGACAAGTTTATAGATGCAGAAGATATTTCTTTGATTTAATACTCAAGCTAAAAAAGAAAAGACTGCCTACTGGTGCACAGAAATGATTATGTTGTACGATATAGGGTGGTACTTATGAAAAAGCCACATGCCTGGGGCAGGTCAAATATCTAACTGCTCCTCGATGTGGCATTTGCCATTAAACTTTATGCATCGAAAAAGCATTTGGCCACTGGGAAGATCCAACAGGAATCCTACTGCCCCCTGGGCTGTATCTAGGACTGAGAAAATATTAGGAACCATCCTGAGGTGCCTGTAGCATCCAGACAGGCAGGGCTGGTTAATGTAGGGGAATAAGTCCCCTCCATGGCTGTAATTGCATGGGACAGCCGAGTCCTCCTCCCCCAGCAGGTCTTTACATTTATCTGCCAGAGTATCCACATTCACCGCTCCATTAAAAGTGGCTCCATTATGATAAAGCTACATAATTTGTGGGACCCAGTACAAAATGAGGATGTGGGGTTTCCTGCTCAAAAACTAGAAAAAAAGTGGAGTTATGTAACTCAAATATAAATGTTTTCCTTCTTCTCCAGTCTCTACCTCAACTTATGTTTTATATTTGCTTTTTAATGTCATGTTAAGTAAAGAAAACTTAAAATTTTAAATTATTAGTACTAGTTTTTGCTGTTCATCTTTATACTCTGCAATGCCAGTTTTAAAATCAAATATAAGAGTATTTAATTCATACATGAAATCACCAAAATTTCACAATTTGTGTTTCATAGGTCGTGCATGCGTATGTATCTCGTGCTTACCGGAACAGTGGAGATGCTGTTCTGAACAAAACGAACTCAGCTCACTCCACACACCTTCGACGGCACCTCCTGCCTCCGGCTTACTGATGAGCAAGGAAGGACTGACAGAGAAAGGAGCTGTGGGCTCTCCTCTCCCTCCCTTTCCCTCCACTTCATCATTTCCAGAGTAAGTGGCTGCCCAATACGGGGACCTAACAGGCACAGGACAGGATATCATAGGGTTCCTTGGTCACTCACGGTTTTTAGAATGCTGTTACCCTCTCCCGGCATTCAAAGCAAGTTCTGGCTCAAATAGAAAGCGTGGTCGCTTGGGTCAGCACCCCCGCTCACTCCACTGTACACGGAACACCATGAGCTTGAACTTGCTTTGAGTCTTGCTCAACTCCCACACATCGCGGGGCCACAGGCTTTCTGAGCTCATGGGACATCATGAGTGCTAGATGTGGATGGGGTGGCAAGGACCAGCAGACACGCATAGTGAGTGTACCCCCTCTGCTCACGCTCCTGCTCCATGGTCCCGTAGAACTTCACCTGCAAAACACAAGTCAAAGAAAAAATTAAGAATTTCAAGACAGCAGCAGCAGAGCATTAAACCAAGCACCAGGATCTATGTGACCACACGGGTCACACGCCCATGAAGCTGGCTGTGCTTGTTAGAACCATTCAGGGTGTTTTTTCAAAATCCACTTGGCAGAAGAGAAGCATTGGAGAATCTGATTCAGTCAGTGAGGGCAAAGCCTGTGCACCCGTGCATGTGTGTGAAATTAACTTAAAGAAGAAGAAAATATACAGTACACAGAAAATTGTACAAATCTTAAGTGCACAGTCTGATGAATTTTCACAAAGTGAATGCACCTATATAACCTGCATCCCGATCAAGAAATAGAACATTCCATCACCCCAAAGGTTCTTGCCCCTTCCCAGTCATTACCCCCTCAAAGTATCCTGACTTGAAATGCCATAGATTAGTTTTGCCTGTTTTAATTTTATATAATCGAATGTATATAGTACGGGCTCCTCCTTGCATGGCCTCCTTTCTGAAATTCATTATGTTTGTGAAATTCATCCACGTCATTATTATGTGTAGCAATAGTTCATTCCTTCTCATTGCTATACAGTGCTCCATTGAGAAATATATCATAATTATTTATCTGTTCTACTGTTGATGGATATTTTGGGTTGTTTCTAGGTTTTACCTTCATTGAAGAGAGCTGCTCTAAACATTTTTGTATATGCCATTTGTTACAAATGCTTAGAAGAGTCCAATTGCTATACTGTGGGGTATGCTTATGTTTAGCTTTAGTGCAGAACATCTGTGCTGTCAAAAGACTCTCCACTAAATGTGTTGTGGTATCCTGCATTGGATCCTGGAACAGTAAAAGGGCATTAGGGTAAATATTGGTAAAATTTGAATGAAGTCTGGAGGTTAGTTAATAGCAATTTGTCAACGTAAGCTTCTTAGTCTTGACAAATCAACCATGGTTTTGTAAGATGTTAATATTAGGTGGGGATTAGGTAAGAGTATATGGAAGTATAAGGAAGTATATGGGAACTTCTTGTATTATTTTTGCAACTTATGTGTAAATCTAAAATTATTCCAAAATAAAAAGCTTACTAAAAAATAAAAGACTTTAGCACACACCTCTCTAAGAATTATTGGATAAAAAAAAAATCAAAACATTTTAAGGTATTACATTAGCAGTTATCTAACTTGCCTAATGACATTGAACTGACTCTGTACTCATTTCTAGAAGATTCTAATTTATTAGGTCTGCAATGGGACTCGGGATCAGATTTCTAACAAGCACTCACCTCACCCTGATGAGTCTTATCAAGCAGGTTTGAGAAACACTGAAATAGAGTGCTGTAGAATTAATAGGGTTTTAAGAATCAGGTATACTTGAGACACACTCCAGCTTGGTTGCTTACCAGTTGTGTGCACTTTTAGGCATGTCACATCACTTCTTAGAAAATTAGCAGTGACAGAGTCACACCGTAGGACCACTGAGACATTTTAATCAGGCACATGCAAAATACCTAGCACAGTGCTTGGCACACCTAGGTTTTGTTGGGCCACATTACGGTGCACTTCCACCATGAGGAACTTTCCCGTATCTAGTTTCTGTTTCTTGATATAAACAGGGCGGTAGCCATGTTGCAAGCAAATCACGAATTTGCCACCGCCATTTCATTAGCGTTGATGCGCACGTAGCTGATTGCTCCCTCTTCCGGGGTTTTGTGACTCGGCACTTTTTTCCCCACTCTGCCACCTCCCTTCCTCCCAACCTGCGGCCTCCCCTGATTGGTCAGCTGACCTCTCCTGCCCTCTTTCGCAATCCTCGCCTGCTGCCTCTATATAAGCTCCAACACCCTTGCAATAAACAGAGTTCCGGCTTTGACCGCTCTCCTGGCTCGGTGTTCTTTCTTTGTCCCCGGGGCCGAAGCGCAGAGGGGATCGGGCCTGCGACACTCATCATCCCGCTCAGCCCCATAAGAGGTTGCCGCCGGCTGGTCCGGGGTCCTCTCCCGCCCTGTGTTGTCGGTCCTCAACGCCGAGAGACCAACAAGGTTTGTGTTACATTTGACCCAAACAGCTTATATTCAGGTTTTTTCTTCTTAGGAGAACAGAAAAGGTTAACGAACTTAGCGATAGCTCCTAAACAAGTTATACCAAGACCCATGCCCTTTTTTCCAGAAGATAGTTAACACCAAGGGAGTAGGAAATACAATCTCCTCTATAAGTCCCCCTATCTGGAGATTGTGCTTGCTCATTCATTTTCCCGTAGATAGAGGAGAGACGTGTGCCTTTCATTGTGCCACATGAGGACAGAGTCAGACTGGACATTCCCACAGGCTCCTGCCCTTAGGGAAAGTCACTGGCTGCCTGTACAGAGGCCCCAGGAATGGCTGTGACATACGAGCAAAACCCATCTGTGTGTCCCCACTTCGTAGCCAGCCACCCCAGCTCAGGCCCTAGGGAAGCTGGGATGTTGGATGAAAGCCCTCCCTTGGCAGAGGACAGGAAGCAGTGTGGGCAAAACAGGAACACTGTGTCACATTGTATTTCATGGGAAATAAAGGGACAGTAAAATTCTCTGACTGCTTTTTGTCTCTTGATGTCCTGAAACTTCCGTCTCATTGTCATGAAAAGAATTGCCCCCAATCTTGGCAAGTCCTAAGATAGTGTGCCATGAATTGCTAGTTCCCTTGTCCCTGATGAAATAATACATTAAGTTTTCATCATCTGGGAGCACCTTAGAAAAATGTTTCAAGGCCACAAGAAGATGGGCATGGAACAGGCTAAGAGGTGAATTAGGTCAGAGGTAAGGGGGCTGGAGATCAGAGATGCAGCGTTAGGAACAAGGGCTTACAAAGAGAGCACATGTGAGAGTTGGGGAGATGCCAAAGAGGAAATGCAGGACCATCCTTTACAAAAGGTTAACACCTCCACGGTGAGGTCACCCTCACTGCCGGGTCTACTCTAACTATCCACTCAACACTTGTTTCGTGGGACCTACCATTAGAACTATGCTGCTGCTCAAAGTGCCATGCTGGAGCCATTCACGAGCCTGTTTTTAAATGTCACTCAAGCCCAAGAAAATGTTAGATGGTGACTTAGGGCAAGCCAACCACAAAACAACCTATCAAGACCAAGCAAAGCAAAATGGGAGAATTTATTGGGACAACCTAACGGTACCCAATGAAATACAACCACAAGGGTCTAGAAGCAGGAAGTGGACAGTCACCCAGAACCAGGGCTGGACAGTCTCTGATCTCTGTTTCCCTTGACATCTCTGCTTCATTGCAAAACCACCCTCTTACTTTCCAATGTGCTGTACACATGGCTGAAAATGATGGCCCCCAAACTCCAGAGCTCTACTATCTCCAGGCTCCAGCACAAACAACTGGCTGACATTCCAACTTCTGGGAGAAAGATCTTATTGTGTCCAGCTTGGGTCCGGAGTTGGCCAGCCTGGTAGGGTCATGTGAAGCAAGCATGATCCAGGCTCATGGTCTTCATGCCGTGGTGGGGAGGGGGAGGAATTCTCCAGGAAAGGAGCTCGATCTCAGTAGATGCCCCAGAAGACATTTACTACAAGTGGAAAATGACCTGCTGCAGATTCAGGAAAGATTTTTAGTTCCTTTGTTATCTTCTCCATGTCTCCTTTGTTCATCAATTCTGTGTTATACACTAGGCTGTTGGAATCCGGACAATAAAAATAAAGTGAAGGAAGATACCAATGACAAGCCATTTTAACTTTAAAATTATCTGAGGACAGACAATAGAGTCTGCAGACTGTCTCAATGTTCTTTTACCCTTCACATGCTTAAAATTCATATTGGGGAAAAAACTTCAAATATTCTGCAAGTTCTATTTAAAGTGTGGAGGAGAGCAAAGGCACCTTTTCTGCAAAAGTGCATTCAAGTGCACAACTCACAGGCAAAGGCACGAACAGGAGAGGCCATAAACTGTCACACAAAGGAAGAAAGACAGGGTGGAAAGGTTAGGAATGAAAATGGATCTGATAGCAGGAAAGCTGGTTCAAATTAAGGAGACAATGCAAGCCTTGACATTCCTGATGGATGTCAGTGGCTAAGTGCTGGCTGGACCTTCTGAGGTTACAACTTCCATTCAGACCTCAGCCCTGGATGGCAACCTGAAACCCAAGGCCATGGGTGGAGAGCATGTGTGAGCCCAGCAAGGATCAGTGCTGTGGCCTTGGGAGGCCCTTCCAGGCGGCTGCTTCCTCCCTGGGTAGCATTACCCAGAAGCCAGGTGTGTTCTGGGGGCTGCAACAATACCAAGTAATTAAGATAAAATGCTCTTGGCTGTGTCTAAGGCATATTCTTTTATGCCAAGAACAAAGGGTTAGTTGATGAACTAATTTTTGGTGGGGAAAACTGCAGTATCCAATATTAAATGAATACTTAGGATTTTTGTTTTGTTTGTTTTTCAATATCCCCATTATAATTTCAGTGCAGACACTCCAAAGCTCATGTTTCCTAATTTATTATCGCTTGCTACGGTCCTCGGGGATAGAGTAATTGAATTTTACCGGCATCATTACCATATCCACTAAATCAGTCAAAGCCTGTTCGTTGGCCCACGTTGCTCTGGAGGAGAGGTGCCCAGAGCAGATGTCCCCTCAGCGTAGAAAGGCGGTGTGTGCCTCTGGCCAGTGAGACTGGCCATCCTTGTCGGCCCGGTGCAAATGAGGCTGTGTGAGGTCAGCTCTGAACATTGCGGAAGCAGAAGTACAGGAATACTTGAAGAAGAATAAAGAAAAATATGAGGCTCCAAAGGGATTGCCCCCTACATGACCAGAATATAATTCCACTGCAGTCAAAAATAGATGAGCTTCTGGGAGACAGGAATCTACATATTTGGTTGAGAACCAGGAAATTCCATCATGAGATGCTGAAATTCCATGGGGAAAAAAAAAAAAAAAAGAGAGAGAGATGGACAGCCTACATCCTCTCCTTACATCCAAAACAGGAAAATAAAAGTCATAATTTTAGATGCATTTTAAGGCTACACACAGTCATGCAGAGATTATCTAAATTCAATCTCTTCATTTTACACAGGAGGCTCAAAGGGGTAAAATAAACTGTTATCTCAATACAATATTTAAGATTAAAAAAAATAAAAGCCATCTGCATCCTTCAAAGATTAACACCCAAATGGGAAGTACATGGGATTCAGCTGTCACTTGCTTCTGGTGAGCCCCCAGGAAGTCACTGAAAACTGAGCCTTGATGGCTTCATCTGGAAAGTGGGAATAAGAATATTATTGGCTTCAGTGAGAAATGAGATAATACATACAAGTGTCTAACAAAGCACCGGCACCCAGTCATGGCTGAATTGCATTCTGATTTAGCATTTGTTAAGGAAATAGAAAATGTATTTTTTAAATGCCATACTATTAGGAAGCTGAGTGGCTGAAAGGACAGGACTCTTCTGAAGAAGCTGCTCCTTCCCAAACAATCCCCGCCATATTCAGGAACTCGGGAAAGAAGGTGGGCCCTCAGGTGAGCACCCCCACATTTCTGAAGGCATTGGGGCAAGGACTTAGGGCATTCCACTGGGAGTCTACAAAAGATTTGGAGGTGCAAGTCCTCTTTGAGCCATAGAGCATATCTCTACTCAGATGCTGTCAGCATCTTAACAGGATGACGTCTGATGACGGAGGAGGGGACCCTTCATCCCACAAGCCTCACTTTTCCACATCCCAGTTCTTTGTCAGAAGAAAATCAACTGTTCCACCATTTCCTCTGATGTTTTCCTGCCCCTTCCCTGTTTACTTTAATTAATAATCAAGAAAATGCTCCCAAGTGAATCAGCCATCAGCGGATTGAATGCTGTTTTGGGTTGAATTGTGTTCCTATGCAAATTCATATGTTGACATCTTAATCTTCGGTACCTCAGAACGGGACGTTGTTTGGAAATAGATCTGTTGCAGATGTAATTAGTTAAGGTGAGGTTATGCTGCAATAGAGTGGGCCCCTAATCCAATGAGACTGGTGTCCTTATAACAAGGAAAGATCTGGACACAGATCTGCAGACAGGGAGGAGGCCATATGAACACGAAGGCAGAGATTGGGGCGATGTGTCTACAAGCCAAGGAACCCCAAAGGTTGCCAGCAAAACACTGGAAGCCAGGGGAGAGGTGTAGAACAGTGAAACAGATTCTCAAAGCCCTCAGGAGGGACCAACCCTGTGGACACCTTGATCTTGAATTTCCAGCCTTCAGAACTGTGAGAGAATAAATTTCTATTGTTTAAGCCCCCAAGTCCATGGTACTTTGTCATGGTAGCCCCAGTAAATTAATAAAAATGGCAACCACTTCAAAGAATCAAAGCCTCTCTCACCTCCTTTACCTTGTCCCAGGATCACTGTGGACTGAGCAGCCCCATCCCCCATCCCCTGCTGGCTTCCATGAGGCTCTGCTGCACCTATCACCTAAGCAGGTTTAGTGCTGTCTCTGAACCCAAGTCCCAAAGTTTGCCTCGAAACTCCAGGCCAGAAAGCAGTCAGAACCATACTGGGGTGGGGGGATGGGAGAACAGCACCACATTATCCAAGGTCACACCCCTCACCTCTGGCCTCCCCTAATCAGCCTGCAAGATGGTAACACAGACTGCCCATTTTTTTGCAGGCTTACTTAGCTCCCTTATAAGGAAAAACTATGCCCCTTAAAGTCTGCAGACCGAGGCACTATTGTGAATCTGATCTTTTAGATGAGAACCTAATGTCCTTTTCCCCCTTTGGTAAAAATAGACAAAAGTTAAAAGAGGAAAAAAATGTAAGAAACCAAATATTCTCCATCTCTCTCTCTGTCCCTCTGTCTCTCTCTCACACACACACATACACACACCACACACCTATACACACAAATTCTTTTCCACTGGAGTGTGCCTCCTTTTCTGGAAGTATAGTCACAAGAATAGAGCTATTGGTTTCTGTCCCCTGGGGTGATGATGATAAATAGGCCAAGGTCAGCAGCCTCATCAGCCATTGAGACTGTCACTCTGGTAACTGCAGATAATCATTTACCTGGTAGGACTCGCTGCCTACACTTCCAGTCACGCCTTACAGTGTCGCTGAAATGTCCCTTATCTCACAAAGACACTTGTCTTGTGTGTCTTCCTGGTGCAGGAAGAGATTCATAAATTATTGCTATGTCTTGCTTTTTTTTTTAAAGTCTCAGTCATGATTTTGTGAGGGAAGAAGTTACTAAAGAAAGGGGACTAGGTGGAGAATAAAGTCATCAATGTGTATACAACATTATCCTGCTCCACGTCCTGGAAAGCAAAAATTCAAACTTCAGTAGATTCAAAAGATCTTTGATAAAAAATTCCTCCTACCATAACTACTAACAGGACTAATACTAGAAAGAGGTTTTTAAAAAAATTCTAGTAGTATTTATTGGGAACCTACTATGTGAAATGCACTATGCTAGGTGATGAGAATACCAATATAAATAAGACATAATCCCAGATTTATTCTAAGCAATCTGAAATCTACATAGTACACAAAGGGGAGACATCTGTATTAAATTTTCCAAATGTTCACTTTCTGAGAACAATATTTCTGTATTAAATATAGAAAAAATAGAATTATATTGTACTCCCAGTCAAATATACCATCTTACAGCTTTAATCAGTTTTCAACCATGACTAGATAAATGTATATTTGGGTGGAATTACAGCTGTTAAATGACTTGTCCCAGCACACAAATCTATATCATTTATGTGAACAGTATCTGGCATGTATGTCTCAGTAGGAAAAGACTGAACAGCTGCCATGCAGCACTCATCAATAAGCAGGTATCCAAGGACTCTCTTGTAAACTGGCCAGGCCCTGTGGAGACACAAAGAGAAACACAAGATAGAATTCTTGTCACAGCAGTGGAAAGACTAACCCTACAGTGCACAACAATGACCCACTCATGTCAAGACAGAGTGAAGTATTACAGCTATGAGACACACTACATGCCCTTCCAGAAATATTTAAAGATAAACAATGTAATACTGGATATTGCCCTTTATGTATTACACAAATTAAGAAAAATAGAAAATAAAGGCCAAACTTGTAAGAACTAAAGCATGGTCTTTAAAGTGCTGTATTGGAGAAAAAATAAATCTTCACAATAAGTCTTAAGAACAATCCCTGATGTTTAGCTAGTCATCACGTCTACATGAGATGGCAAAGTATCAGGATTGACAGCAAGGACCCTGGCCTTATCCAGCCTCACCTCGAATCCCACTTCAACACCTCCTCACCCAGGAACCTCAGTCAAGATGCATAACTTCTCTGTGCCTCAGTTTCCTCATCTCTAATCTGAGAAGGTAATGGTACCTACTTCAGAGGGTAGGTATTGTGAGGATTGAATGAATTAGTGTAAGAATAGCTCTTGAAATAGTGCCTGTCACAAAATGTATGCTTACAAGTCTGTAAAATTAAATAAATAACTTTATGCCCCCAAATAGTTGATGCTTGTGTCTTATGTAAATGAAATAAGACATGTATAAAACCAAGATAAAAGTCTCAAACAGAGCTTCTCCCTTCTATAATATGTGCCATGTTGTTACTAAAAATACCTATCATGTAGGCAATATTAAAATTAAACATTTTTGTTTTCTTGGTGACAATGAGCTGTTTTTCGTCATTCTAAAATTTTGAGATCTGGTTATGATCGATATTAGGTTTGCAAAATCCTTACTGGGAGAGGGCATCTATGAATTATTTCACAAAATGAGAATCCTAATGTATCTAATTCACTGTACTCCTCTAATCAGTTTTGGTTTCAGGCTGAACATTTGTTTAAAATTTAATGTGTACAACAGAAAGGGGAGAGGGCATCTATGAATTATTTCACAAAATGAGAATCCTAATGTATCTAATTCACTGTACTACTCTAATCAGTTTTGGTTTCAGGCTGAACATTTGTTTAAAATTTAATGTGTACAACAGAAAGTCATTGTGTTTTGCAAGACAGGGGTTCTCTCTAAGCAAATGCAGTCTTTAGAAAGATGTTTAAGTGAGATAATACCATGATTGGTAATGTTCTCAAGTTGACACCAAAAGCCTCATCCACAGGGCTTTAAAAGGTATGCAATTCTTCACTCTCTTTTACTTAAACTTTTAAAAATGTTACCTAAATGTAATCTGATTTATAGAGTTGTTCATTACAAAAGATACCTCATATTAATTTTATTTGAAAAGGGTCCCACGCCCGTGTTTTACATTCTGTTGGAAGGAAGAGAGTTAAGTAAAAAGAAAACATATTCCTGGGTGCTAATTTGTATACGTTAGCATAAATTATTACACAAGTTTAACTTAAGAACACCTGTCCATGTGTACAAACTCTCCAAAAACACAGTCTGTCAAATCAAGAAAATTTCTTATTTACTACATGTAATAAATGCTGCTGAAAAGAAACAATTTTAAAAACTAAGGTTATGAACATAATATTTGACAAATAAATCTGGATATGACTGAGGAATTTGAAGTCTCTGGTGCATTGGTAGCAACAATAAAACCCAAACTCAGATTAAGAACTGACTTAATTGATTCAACTCCTCACATTTATGGCCTGAAAGAAGAGAGACATATACATTCATGGACATAAATACTATTTACCTGAGTCTTGAATGTTCCAGCACAATGTCTAGCATTTGATTAAATATTGCAATGTAGGGCTGGCTAGTTAGCTCAGATTGTAGAATCAGGTGGTGCTGATAAGGTCCAAGGGTTTGATTCCTATACTGGCCAAATGCTAAAAAAAAAAAAAAAATCACAAGATAGACAAAAATATCAGGAAAAAGCAGCTCATTGTTAGAGATAAAGCAATCAATAAAACTAGATTCAGAGATAACTTACATGTTGAAATTATTAGAAAGGGACTTTAATATACCTGGCATTAACATATTAAAAGATCTAGTGAAAAGATACACAACATGCATATAAACAGGGAATTTCAGCAGGGAGAGAGAAACTTAAAAAAAAAGAAGAGAAACTTAAAAAAAAAGAAAAGAAACAAAGGAAAGCTGGGGGTTGGGAAAGAACATATCACAGATGAAGAATTTGTTAAAGGGTTTAATTGGCAGACTGGAACCAGGTGGAAAAAGATCAGCAAACTTAAATATGGATAAATAGAAATTATTCAGAATGAAACACGAAGATTTTTTTAAAGTGCAAAAGAAAAAGAACAGAATATCCAAAAGACACACTGACTAATATCATATGGTCTAACACGTATGTAATTAGATTTCCAGATGAAGAAGAGAAAGCAGGGCAAAGCAAACATTTGAAGAAATATTTCAAATGGCTAAGAGGTTTTTAAAAATCATTGAAAGATAATCAACCGTAGATATAAAAAGCTCACAGAGGCCTAAGCAGTTAAAAAAAATTTAAACATGTAGACGCATCATAAACAAACTGCTGAAAACCAAGTTAAAGGGAAAAATCTTGAATGCAGATGGGGTAAAGAGAGACATTATAAAGAAAAACAAATGTAAGAATTAGGGCGACTCTCTGTCAAAAGCTAAGCAAGCTAGAAGACGGTGGGGAAGCATCTCTAAAGTACAAAGAGAAAACACACATCAATGAAGAATTCTTACCCAAGAAAAAGATCTTACAAAATCACGGCAAAATAAAGACATTTTCCTGACAAAAGATGAGATAATTCATTGCCAGCAGAACTTCACTACAAGAAATATTAAAGGAAGTCCTTCAGGCAGGAGGAATATGACATCATATAGAAGTTGGGATTCACATAAAAAAATTAAAGAGTAGCAGAAATTACTTTTAAATGAAGGTAGATTTAAACATTTTCCCCCTACTTCTAATAATTTTAAAAGATAATTGACTTCCTAAAACAGGGGTTGACAGACTGTTTCTTAAAGGGCCAGATAGTAAATGTTTTAGGCTTCTGAGTCAGATTTGTCTCTGTCTCAAATACTCAACTCTGCCATCTTAGTGTGAAAGCAGCCACAGACAAAACACAAATGGGTTCGGCTGTGAGCCAATAAGTTGTGTTTACAGAAACAGGCAGCTGGTCTGCAGGGCCAATCCTTGCTCTAAATTAAGGTTCTTACACTATACATGAAATAGTACAATATTATTAGAAGGTCCACAGTGATAAGTTAAAGATGCACACTGTAAACCTGAGAGCAAAAAATGTGTAAGAAGATATAGATAATAAGTAAACAGTGGAGGTAAAAATAGAGTTACCAGAAATCCTCCATAAATCCAGAAGAAAGCCTGATAAAAAGAAACAAGGAATAAAATACAGGTAGAACAAATAGAAAACTGGTAACAAACTGGTGAATTTAAATTTGACCATACCAGTAATTATATTACATGTAAATGGCCTAAATACCCTACCCCAATTAAAAGGTAGAAATTGTCCAATTGGATTAAAAAAAAAGAAGAAATACATGCTGTGGTGATATGCGGCTATGACGGCCCCAAAAGACCCTACCTGATGATGTTCAGACCTTTTTGTAATCCCCTCCTCTTGATGTAGACTGGACTAATTGATTTGTTTCTTATAAAGAGAATATGGTAGAACGGGATATTACTTCTGAGATTAGACGGTGATTTCTGTGTAGAGTGCCATCTGTCACTCTCTTATTGCTCATTCTGACAGAAGCTGGCTATCATGTTGTGAGCTGCCTGTGGAGAGGACCTCATAACAAGGAACTGATGTCTTTGGCCAGTGGGGACCTGAGGCCTGCCAGTAGCAACATGAGGGAGCTTGGAAGTGGATCCTCCCTTAGTCAAGCCTTGAGATAACTGCAGCTTCGGCCAACATCTTTATTACAGTCTTCTCGGAGACCCTGAGCCAGAACCACTTAGCTAAGTCCCTGGATTCCTGACCCACAGAAACTATGATAATAGATATGTGCCAGTATACACTGCTTAGTTTTAAAATAATGTATTATGCAGCAATACATATTTTTTATGGCTATATATAAGAAACTGCTATTACACGCTTTCTACAAGGAACTCATTTTAAATATAAGGATATACATACGTTAAAAACAAAAAGTTGGAAGATATATATATGCACATACGTTTCTCCAACAGGAAACTGTAGTGGCTACATTTTTACCAAGGATAGTAAAGATATCTGCACTCCCATTTTCATTACAGCATTATTCAAAATAGCCAAGTTATGGGAACAACCTAAATGTCCATGGATGGATGAATAGATAAACAAAATATGTTATAAATACACAATGGAATACTATTCAGCCTTTAAAAAGAAAGAAATCTTGCCATTTGCAACAAGATGGATGAAACTAGAGGACACTATGCTAAGTGAAATAGACCAAGCATAGAAAGACAAATACTGCATGACCTCACATATATGTGGAATTTAAAATAGTCAGACTCGTAGAAGCAGAGAGTAGAATGATGGTTGCCAGGGGCTGGGGGAGCAGGAAATCAGGAGATGTTGGTCAGAGGGTATGAAAATCCAGTTATGCAAGATGAATAAGTTCTGGAGATCTAATGCACACATGGTGACTGTAGTTAACAATACTGTATTTTATATTAGGAACATGCTGAGAGTAGATCTTAAGTGTTCTTACCACACACACACACACACACACACACACACACACACACACACACACACAAAGAAAGGAAAATGGTAACTATGTGAGGTGATAGATATGGTAATTAGCTCGATTATGGTGATCATTTCATAAACTTTGGGTGTGTGTATACACAAGTTGTACACCTTTAACATACATAAGTTTATTTGCCAGTTATTCCTCAACGAAGCTGAAACACACACACAAAAGCATAAATTAATTAAAGGACAAAAGCAATAAAGTCAATGACATGAAACACTTATTCTTTGCAAAGACCAGTAAAATTGATAAATCTTTAGCCAGACTAAGAAGAGATAAGAAACAAATTTCAAGCATCAGAAATAAAAGAGGTGACACACTATAGATCCTACTAATATTAAAAAATAATAATGGAATATTTCAAAAAACTTAATGCCAATAAAGCTGATAACTTAGATGAGATGGGCAAATTCCTTGAAAGACATAAATTACCTAAACTCATTTAAGAATATTAGAAAATCTTAAGAGCCTATACCTATTAAAGAAATTTAATTAGTAGTTAAAAAATAAAAACAAAAAACCTTCCTACAAAGCAAACTTCATGCTAAGAAGGCTTGACTGCTGAATCTATCAACATTTAGGGAAGAAATAATACAAATTCCACACAAGCTCTTCCAGAAGATAGAATTAGAAGAAACAGTTTTCAAGTCACTTTGTGAGGCCAGCATTACTCTGAAGCCAAAACCAGAAACAAACATTACAAGAAAAGAAAACTAGAAACAAATCCACTGTGAACATAAATGCAAAAATCCTTAACAAAATATGAATTTGAAACCAGTAATACATAAAACTGATAATACATGAAATAGTACATGAAGGAAAAGCCATACTATCATTTCAATAGTGTAGAAAAAGCAACAGACAATATTCAACATCCTTTCACAATAAAAACTCTCAGCAAACTATAACTTCCTTAGTCTGTTGAAGGGCATCTATGCAAAATCTTGAGCTGACATTGTCCTTAAAGTGAAAGATTTAATGCTTTCTCCCTAAGATTGTCAATGAGGCAAGCAAGCCTTCTCTCACCACTTCTATTGAGCATTGCTGTTTTTAGCCAGTGCGATAGGCAAGAAAAAGTCATGAGGGACATACCAAGAGAAGGAAGAAATAAAATTATCTTTATCATAGATAATATGATTATGTACATTAAATATCCAAAAGAACCTACCAAAAAGCTAATAGAACTAAGTAAGTTTACCAAGTTACATGGTCAATGCATACAAACCAACTTATTTTTATACACTAGAAATGCACAATTGGAAACTGAAATTTTTAAAAAGTGCCATTTACAATACATAGCATCAAAAAACATGAAATACTTATAGAGCTAACGATATAGTTAAGATTTGCTGTCGGGCCGGCCCGGTGGCGCACTGGATAGTGCGCCGCTTGGGAAGCGTGGCGGCGCTCCCGCCCGAGGGTTCGGATCCCACATACAGACCGGTTCCCGCTCA
>NW_007730627.1:64063-91214 GCF_000696425.1 Galeopterus variegatus
AAAAAAAAAAAAAATTATCCTTTCTTGCTTGTTTGATTCATACCTCACACCATAAGGTATGGATCTATTTCAAAATTCATTTGAAATGGATCATAGGCCAAGATGTAAAGAAAAATGCTGCTAGGAAAATGAAAAGGTAAGTCACAGGCTAGGAGAAAATATTTTCATAACATATATTTAATAAAAGACTGTATCCAGAGTATATAAAATATTCTTAAAACTCATAAGAACACAAAGGATTCAATTTAAAAAAAAGATTTGAATAAAAATTTCACCAAAGAGATACAAGTGGTGAATAAGCACATAAAAAAATTCTCAACATCATTAGTCATTAGGGAAATGCAAATTAAAACCAAACGAGATAATACTACACACCTATTAGAATGGCTCTTTTATAAAAAAGAAAAAACCAAATGCTGACAAGTGTGTGGAGCAACTGAAAATTTCATACATTGCTGGTGGGAATGTAAAATTGCTAAACACTTTGGCAATTTCTTATAAAATTAAACATGTACTTACCAAACATCTTAGTAATCCCACTCTTAGATATTTAGTAAAGAGAAATGAAACACATGTCCACACAAAGATCTGTACACAAACGTTTTAGCTGCTTTATTCATAATAGCCTAAAACTGAAAACAACCCAAATGTCCATGAGCTGATGAATGGATAAACAATATGTGGTATGTCCATACGATGGAATACTACTCAGCAATAGAAAGGAATGAACTGATTCATGCAACAGCATGGGTGAATCTCAAAGCATTATGCTAAGCCAAAAAATCTAGGCACAAAATTCTACCCAGTATATGGTTCCAAGCAAATGCATTCCAGAAAAGGCAAAATATAGAAGGAAAACTCAGGTCTGTGATCACCAGGGGTTGGATTCAGGGGGTAGGACTACAAAGAAGCACAAAAGGAACTTTCTGTGGTGATGAAAATGGTCTACATCTTGATTGTGGCAGTGGCTATATGATTGCATGCATTTGCAAAAACTGATGGAACTGTATGCTCAAAAAGGGTAAATTTTTGTATATAAATTATACCTCAATAAAACTTACTTTAAAAAAGAAGAAAAGCAAACCAAAGAAAATAATAACCCGACAGCTAAATGCAATGCATGAACCTAGATTGGATGGGGGTGGTGGGGGAATAGCTAAAAAGGGTATTATTGGACAGATGATAAATTTAAATATGGATTGTAGATTAGATAATACCATTCTATCAGTGTTAAAATTTCTGATCCTGATAATTGTACTATGACTATTTAAGAGAATGTCTTGATTTTTAGGAAATATAACTGAAATATTTAGGGGTAAAGGAGCACGATGTCTGCAATCTGCTCTCAGATGGTTGGGAGAGAGAATGAGAGAGAGAGAAGGAGAGAATGATAAAGCAGAGTGAAATATTAATACTTGGTACCTCTGGGTAAAGAGTATACAGAAGCTTTCTGAAATATTCTTGCAACTTTTTTGGAAAGTTTAGAATTATATGTTTCGGGGTTGTTTTTTTGTTTTGTTTTGTTTTAAGAACCAAATAAGAAGGAGGATAATAATTAATAACAACAAGGTACAGGGAAGGAGAACAGCCTGAATAGAATTAAGCACAAGGCAAAAACAAACAAAAAGCTGTGTGCGTGTGTGTGTGTGTGTGTGTGTGTGTGTGTGTGTACACGCGCGCGCAGCCACAACAGAAACAAGAAGCACATGACCAAACCCAGTGGGTGATGGCATTAGAGTACCCAAATAAGCTCTTCCAAGACACACATTGTGTTCTTCTCAGGTCCAGTCACCTTTTTCCTCAGCAAATAAAATGATGCCAAAGAGTAAAAGAGTGGCAAAGAGTCTTTCAAAATAAAAGGGAAGCAGAGGCCGACACCTTCTGAAGAGTGAGTCAGAGCAGATGGTGATCGGGGGAGACACTTAGCCCAGGGATACACTTAGTTCCTCCACCTTTACCTTTTTCCTCAGCAAATAAAATAATGCCAAAGAGTAAAAGAGTGGCAAAGAGTCTTTCAAAATAAAAGGGAAGCAGAGGCCGACACCTTCTGAAGAGTGAATCAGAGCAGATGGTGATCGGGGGAGACACTTAGCCCAGGGATACACTTAGTTCCTCCACCTTCTCTGTGCACCACCAATCCGTACAATTGGAATGCTAGGTGTGGTTACCAATTCAAAAGACAAGGAGCAAAAAAAGATAATTTATGGGCAGAGAATGAAAGGCCCTCCAAGCTTGAAAGGTAAGTTATGGCATTAAAAGGGGGCAGAAGACACAGGAGTAAAAGCTAGGAGGATAAAAAGTACAGTTGATCTACATTATTCTCATATTCAGTATTCGTGAATTTGCCTTCTCACCAAAATTCGTAACCCCAGAATCAACACTCTGCAGGACTTTCATGGTCACCCGCCCACACGCGCAGGGTGGTGAGAAATCTGATCTGCCTGTGCATGCTCCCAGCTGAGGTGGAGCAGGGCGACACTCTGCCTTCCTGTGTCAGCGTTCATACTGCTAAGCGTCATTTTCGGTCTATCTAGTGCCATGTTTTTCACATTTTTGTGGTTTTTGTTGGTGATTTTTCTGTTTAAAGGGGCTCCCAAGCATGGTGCTGAAGTGCTGCCTACTGTCCCTAAGTGCAGGAAGGCTGTGATATGTCCTATGGAGAAAATATGTGTTAGATAAGCTTTATTCAGGAATGAGTTATAATGCTATTGGCCATGAGTTCAATGTTGATGAATCAATGATACACAGTCATCCCTCTCTATTCAAGGGTTCCACATCCATGGATTCAGCCAAGCACAGATGGAAAATATTTGGGGAAAAAGTTGCATCTGTACTGAATATGTACAGACTTTTTTTCTTGTCCGTATTCCCGAAACAATACAGCGTAACAGCTACTTGCTTAGTATTTACATTGTATTAGGTATTATAAGTAGTCTAGAGATTATTTAAAATATACAGGAGGATGTACATAGGTTGTATGCAAATTCTAAGCCATTTTATATGACTTCATAGGGACTTGAGCATCTGCAGATTTTGGTGTCCAAGGGAGGTCATAGAACCAATCCCCTGCAGATATCAAGGGATGACTGTATATTAAGTAAGGTGTATTTAAACAGATACACACATAAAATAAGGTTATGTACTGATAGGTTGACAAAAATGTTGTGACCAGAGGTGTGCAGAAACTCGAGCCTGTCTTTCCACTAGGAGCAATGATTCAGTATTCGCTAATCCAGTGTTCATGGTAACTAACCTCGAATAACAAGAATCAACTGTATTTAAACATGGACTAGAAAAAACACATACAACTCACAATGAGATTGGGTTTGAGGACAGGGTATGAGGAAAGAAACCAGGGGTTTTTGTTAATAAGGACGTTTAAGGCTGAAAACAAGCAACATCATAAAATGTTAATTGCTACTGAGAGGTGCTAACAAGGGTGTTTATTTGTAATTATTTCAATTTCCTAAAGGAAAAATCCTTAGGAGAGCACCACAGTTGGGAGAGAGGGGAATAAGAGGGTGGTAGTCACAATTAAAAGTAGGTTTCCACACACTTCAGCATACACACAAATCAGCTTGCAACATAAGCCCTACTTAATCAGAAACTGTAATTTGGAAAAATGAATAGCTGCTCCATGGCTACAGCTGGTCTTAATACATGACAGTGCTGCCTTGTCTCAGCATTAACTATGACACAGAGGTGGCATTACAAAGCTTTCATCAGTTTGAAAGAAATGTCATGACTTTATATAGTCAGGAGATGCTGTTGCTTGAAATGCTGGTGTGCAACAATTTATTTCTGCTAGGCATCTGATACCACTTCACAGCCAAATTATAAAGCCATGTTTCTGTGTCAATTAGAGATCACACCACCTGTAGCTCAAACTCTCTCAAGCAGATGCAATGGGATGTTTAGGTACTCTGCCCCGAGATAAAGCAACCAGGTATCAGGAAAACATATTTTCTTTCCTAATTATGTCAGTAATTACTACAGTTAAGTACAATTTCCAAATACCTCAGTCTTCCCATGCAAAATGAAAAGAATACTATTTTCCAAATGATTGAGAAGGATGAAGTAACCTGAAATCCACAGGAAAAAAAGCATTTGTGCATGAAAAGTATCCTTTTAAGTAAACTAAAAGGAAACTTAGAGATTATATCAATAAATTAATGGGAAGGACAGACACTATAGAAGACCATTAATGTATTCTTAGTTCCAATCTAAAGGATAAATTAACTTATGTCAAAAATTAATAATTAATAAACACAGAAAAGTTTGCCAAATACTAGTATATTTATTTTTGTTGTTGTTAATCATGAGAAAGTATTAAGAGCTATCCTTTCACACCAAATTATAGAAGCCACAATCAGCCAGAACAAGGGGACGGATAGGGTTGCCATAATCTCATTATCTGAATTCTCTCATTGGTTAGGGCTTAAACAGAAATAACTTGTCCCTGAAAATTCTAAAATGTATCATGCAACCTGCTGCCCTGTGTGCAGGAGAACTCCACTGCTAACACATCTAACGTTTACTGGACATCTGCTGTGTAACCGGTGCTGCTGAGTGCTGTTAACTCATTTACCCCTCACACCAGCACCATGCACTCAGGACTCTCAGTATGCCCATTTCAACTGGTGTGGAAGCTGAGGCACAGAGAGATTAGGTAAAAAGAATGAATGCAAACTTATGATGACAAAGCAGCTGCATATGTCTTTATCATCATTCCAAATTTCCATGATGGTATAATTCTCTGAGGATGGTGAAGGTATTATTGATGCTGGGCCATGGTCTGGAATTTTGAATAAATTTTTGGCACTAGAATGCTTTATTGTTATTTATCTCCATGTCTTAAAAGATGAGGGAGAGTGGTTAACTACAAATACCAGGTTATCCAGTGTGTATTTTAATGGTTTAACATACAGTAGCTGCCCACGTTGCTGTACTTTTGGTGAAAATCTGGTGCATCGCAGATTGGTGAAGGTGTTCTGGTCACATGCTTATTTATTACCTAGCAGCACCACAAAATTCTCTGCCTTATGAAAACAGTAATTGCACTGTTTGGGCTGAGGGTCCCACCACATTCCAGACTGCTCAATGGCTCTTTAACTGAATACTCCTAACTCATACAGGTTTGTTCTTTTTTCTTTAGGAATTTCATCTTTTCATCAACTGTAATGGCAACAATTACCTTCAACTCTGAATAATTCCTTCTTATCAATCATGAGAGTCAAAGGGCTTGACTTTTAATTGTTCTCTTTAAACAAGACATGTCTGCTGAGATCCAGTCACCTCACTGCCACTTATGTGCAAGCATTTTCACACTGCGGCTGACCATCTGCTTTTAGAGCCATCTCATCATTTCTTTGGGCATAAAGTCACAAAACCACTTCTTAAAAATAAAGTCCAAAAATTAAAAAAACTAAAAAAATAAAGTCCATTCTCTACTTTGGAACTGGAAATTTAAAAAAAACATTGAAAGAGGACAGAAAGACATCAAACTTATGTTTCATTTTTGTGGATGAAAACTGTTGTAGAAAAATGCATTGTATCAACTTAAGACAAGTGAACAGATATGATGTTGATGGGGGAGGGGAAAGGAAGAGGGAGGGGGAAAAGGAGGAGAATTGGTAAAGAGACAAAAATCAATTACATTGTATATTGATAAAATTAAAAATAAATAAATAAAAGACAAATGCATTGTATCATTATGAAAATGTATAAAATATTTGGAAACTGCAACAATAAAACATCTCTATAGTAAATGGGTTTATTGACATAACTGAACATAACAATGTATAACATTTATTCATTTCCCAGGGAAAGACATTCCAGTGAAACTGTTTTAAGTAGAACATAGATCCTGGCATTAAGCATTTTCAGTGATGTTCTGCAGTTTGAAAAGTTGAGTGACAGGTGGAATCAGAGGCCTTTTCCAGACTTTCAATGGGACTCAATATTACACTGCTTTGCAAAAGAAAAAGTTAGGAGATGCAACTACTCTATGAATACAAAAAGCCAGGAAGACGAAAGATGCCAGATAGCCCCTTCTAGTTGAAAATAAGAGCCAACAACTCCACCTCTCCCATATACCAACCAATATGCTCTGAATCTAAAACAAGCCTTGGCCGCAAACTAAGAATGACAGTCTATTTCCTGTGGTTTATTAAGTTTTGGCCCTGCAGATAAGACTGCCAGAAAAGCAGCTGTAGTTTAAGTGGTCTGGACATTTACTCATCCGAACATAAACAACGATCAGCTCATTTAGATCCCTGGGTCCCTACTCAGCTGTTCGGACAAGGGCAGGCCTGGCTCAATTTAGGCCAAACATAAAGGGAGTGAACTGGGGTTCAATGACCCCTGGATTGTGATGGATTCCCTGAGTCATCAGGACCCTCCGGGGCTTAAGGCCCTAAACAGAAGATTCACTGTTAGCCTCAGCACCATTGTGGTGGCCTCCATGGTACTCCACTGCCAATAAATCCAGAGCCACAGTGAATGTAACCACAGTATACACCCTCTTAATGACTGCATTTGTAGACTACACACAAAATTATTAATGTAAACCAAACCACTACATTTAGTGATAAACATGTACTTCATAAATATCAGGGAACAAAAGTATCCCAAACAGCTGAAAAAACTGAACAAAAAAGGAGTCTAACCCTAAGTTTAAAACAAAAACACTGAAATTTGCAACTATTAACTAAAATGTAAGATTTAATAACACAGTAAAACACTGGGTAGTGGAGGAATTAATATGCAAAATACGTAATTATTTCACAGTGAGGTTTAAGTACTCATAACAATCTTCTTGTTTTAGTAGAAACAGACACCCATTGATGTACTTTTTTTCACATTTGTTTTCCATAATTTCTTCCCCTCTACTGTTTCATAAAAAGACAGACATTAATGTAGTCAAACACTACACTATCTACTGACAATCTCTTTTTGCTTCCCTTCCCTATTAGGAAATTACCTTTATGGCTTAACTGTGCAACTCAAGAGAAGTAGGGCACAGTCAACTGTGTCACTGGAAACAGCATGAGAAGGACCACATCGAACTTATTCTAATCTAGACACACTGTCAGAGATGTGGTAAGTGAACTGGAACGCTAGAGTTCCCTAGGGGGTCATCAGTTACATAGACATTACATTCTCTTATCAAATCTGGCATCGAAATTTCCTTTTCCACATATAGGTTTAAAAAAATAAAATCAAAAAGCCACAGGAGCAACCCTGACAGAGAAGTCTTGCATGCAGCCTTCTCCTGAGAAAGTATGTAATCTTAGTTATCCTCAAAGTCAGCAAACGTTCTTGTCCGGTTAATTTTAAAAGGAAAATAGTTGAACAGCCCTGTCCAACTAAAATAGTCCTTGCGTTTATCGGTCAGTTTGTTAAATGTCAGAGCTCTTCACATTGTTGAAAAGAAGAAAGGGAAAAAACCCAGCGTCTCCTATTATTTAACTTTAAGGTATTCTGAATGCTCTATCAGTCAACACGTTTATCGGTCAGTTTGTTAAATGTCAGAGCTCTTCACATTGTTGAAAAGAAGAAAGGAAAAAAACCCAGCGTCTCCTATTATTTAACTTTAAGGTATTCTGAATGCTCTATCAGTCAACAGAGATGAGTTCCTTGGTGGGGGTGTTAAACTACCACCTGTTTCCATCGCCTTTCCTGGCAGAGACCACCAGGCCAGTGCAGTCAGTTGCCAAGCCTCCTTTGTAGTGTAATAGGTTCCTTTTTCCTTAAATAGAAACAAAACTCCTCTGGTTTGACACCGAGCAAACAAAAAGCATGCATCCAAATCTCTTTCTGGCCATGCTGGAGACGTTTTCTACCCAAAAGAGGCCAGCCATTGCGGTACTACAGAAGCTATTCCCAGAGCTGTGCCAAGGCCTCCGAGAGAAGAAGGCCTTCCACCTCTGCATCCCACCACGCATTTGCCCCCTACTCTTGGCCTTGACCACCGAGTACCATCCATTTACTTCACGAGTGAGTCCTGGGAATTTGGGGGTGGTGCCCGATTTGGACCACTGTCCCCTTTGGCCTCTCCGGCAAGTGCACAGAAGGGGGAAAGAAGAAGGTCTGATAAAACAGGGTCTTCCCCTGAGGTGGGTTGGGGGGCCCACGGAGAGGTGGCTCCTCAAGGCCAACGAGACGGTCTCCACACGCTTGGACGCTCTGGACC
This sequence comes from Galeopterus variegatus, assembly GCF_000696425.1. Classification (NCBI taxonomy): domain Eukaryota; kingdom Metazoa; phylum Chordata; class Mammalia; order Dermoptera; family Cynocephalidae; genus Galeopterus; species Galeopterus variegatus. The sequence goes on from NW_007730627.1 coordinate 72,258, forward strand.
TAGTCGGCAAATCTCTGCAAGAGATGGTCCTCCCGCCTCAAGCTGCCGCCCGCGCCGCCGCCCACGCTGTCCACGAAGCGATCGCAGGGGAACTCAATGAGGTCCGCCTCGCTGAGCGCGCACACGGCGGTGCGCGGCCGGCGCGACTGGAATCCCGAGAAGTCGGCCGACACGCCGGTGCCCATGGAGCGCAGGGGCCGTCGGGTGGAGTACATGTGGCGAACGTGGACCGGGGCCCCGCCCTTCCGCCGGGCCCGCAGCTTCCTCCGCAGCCAGCGAGACGCCCACGCCGCCAAGGCCAGGAGCACCAGCAGCGCGTTGACTGCCAGCAGGGCCAAGGTCAGCAGCTGGTAGTCGACGCCGCCCCGGCTGCTCGCCTCGGGGAGGGTGACCAGCCCCGCGCAGTGGTCCCGGGGAGCCACCGGGCAGACGCGGCCCCCGAGCACGCCCTCCACGCACACCAGGTAGGGCGTGTCTCCGCGCAGCTCGCGCAGCGTGGCCGAGTCGCTGCGCTCAGGCAGGTAGACGAAGCGGTGGAACTTGGGCTGCTGACCAAAGCGGTCGAAGAGCAGGCGGAAGCGCGCGCCGCCCAGAGGCCGGGGGCTGCGGTGCTCGCGCACGGCCCAGCGCACCGAGGCGCTATCGGCGCCCACCGCCTCCACCGTCAGGTTGCACAGGCTCCCCATGGGCGGGATTGCCCTGGGTCGGACGTCCCCGCTCCGGATTCTCCTGCAAGTCCAGGGGATGTGGAGCTGGGCCCACTGCAGCAGCGACGGAGGGGCCCGGCTGCTGGAGGCCTGGGCCCCGCCTGCTCAGCCTTAGGGCGCTGCGGTTGCTCACGAGCTCCCTGGCGGCCCCATCCCAGGCCACCCCAGCTAGAAATCGCCTCCGCTGCTGCGGCTGCGGCTGCGGCGGTAGCTCCTCCGCAATCCCACCTGCAGGGGGCGTCATCTCTTCTCCCGCGGCTGTGGGTAGGGGCCAGCGCCTGCTGTTGGCGGTAGGGGAAGGCGAGGACGAGGGATCCGCGCAAGACCCGTTCTGCAGCTGCTGGTCATCCAGGTAATCCAGGTACTTGCCCCGCAGGGCCGGAGGGTGGCGACACTGCACGAAGACGGTGAGGAGCCGGCCCTGCGAGTGCCAGTCGCCCATCCAGCGCTTCAGGCCCCGCAGCCGGCAGTCGCAGGTCCAGCCGTTGCCATCTAGATCCAGCCGATAGAGGGCCGGGCTGGCGGCGAAAATGTCCCCGGAGAGGGCGCTGAGCGCATTGTCACGCAGACTGAGCTCGCGCAGTCGGCCCAGGTGGCCAAAGGTGGCGGGGTGCAGAGCGGACAGTTCGTTGCCGCTCAGGTCCAGCGCCTCCAGGCTGTGAAGAGGCTCCAGCAACACCGCGGGCAGCTGGCTCAGCCGGTTGCCCTCCAGACGCAGCTCGCGCAAGGCCTCTAACCCCCAAAAGGCCTCTGGCGCGAGGTGAGTAAGCTGGTTGCCCCTGAGCGAGAGCAGGCCGAGGCGCGGCAGGTGCTGGAAGACGCGCGGCCCCAGCTGCTGCAAGCTGTTGGCCGAAAGGATGAGGGTGGAGAGGGAGCGCAGCGGGGCGAAGGTGGCCGGGTGTCGCAGGGAGGGCTGCAGCTCGTTGGCAGAGAGGTTGAGGAAGCGCAGCTTGCCCAGCTGGGCGAAGGCGTTCTTGCCCAGAAAGCGGATCCGGTTGGATTCCAGATGTAGGTAGAGCAGGTTGCCCAAGGGGGCGAAGACAGCGTCCGGCAGCGCCGCCAGGGCGTTCCCGTCCAGCCGCAGCTTGACCAGACTCTCCAGGCCCTCGAAGGAGCCGCGGCTTAGGCGGCCGATCTCGTTGCCATTGGCGTAGAGGATGCGCAGCTTGCGCAGCGGGGCCAGCGTGCCTGGGGCGAGGGCCTGCAAGAGGTTGTTCCCCAGGTAGAGCTCCTCCAGCCGCGAGAGTTTCTCGAAGGTCTTGGGGTGCACGGAGCGGATCTGGTTGTACTGCAGGTCCAGCCGTCTGAGCTGCCCCAGGCGGTGGAAGTCGAAGGCCGTGATGTTGGTTATGAAGTTGCCACCGAGGCTGTAAGTGAACACGTCCTGGGGGCTCGGCAGCGGGCTGATCTTGGGCACGGCGCGGAGCCCCCTGTTGGTGCACAGGAGGTGCTGGGGGTGCTGGCAGTCGCAGCGCTCTGGGCACACGGGCTCGGCCCGCGGCGGGAGCGCGAGGCAGCCGCACACGACGAGCAGGAAGCGCAGGGCGCGGACAGCCTCCATCGCCGCCCGCCCTGCGTGTTGCGGCCGGATCGTCCTCTTGGCCCGCCGGCCCTGTGTCTCCTCTGCATTCCCCTTGGCCTGGCCAGAGTCGCTAAATGGCCTCTTTCGGACTTCGCTGCGCCGTCCGGCCCCTCCTCCGCCCTTTGTCCGGTGGCTGGCTCAGGTCTCTGCAGGCGGGCTTCGCTTGGCCAAGTCAGGTGGCGCAGGGCGCTCCGCGAGTCCCGGGTGCTACTTGTTGCATTTCTGCAGAAAACTCTTTCTCCGGGTGCGCCTCTAGGGGCGGGGGGAGGTGGGAGGGAGCAAGACCTGGCGCGTTTTGTTTGCAGCGGAGTCCGGAGAGCTGGATTGCCTGGCGCGGATTCTCCCCACCAAGCGGATTCCCCAGCTGCAGGCGGGAGCCGTTCCAAGAGCGCCTCGGGGCGCGGCTTGGCGGCTGAACCCCGCGGCTCGGCCCCCGCAGCCGGCGCCTCCTCGCTCTCCGTCCCGGGCCCGGAGCGTAGCCCCCGCGGAACAGCCCGGGGGCGCGCGGTTGCGTCCGGAAGGGACCCAAGTCGGCGAGTAGCGAGCAAAGCGGGCGGAAATTCGTTCTTCCCACACTCTGCCCCCCCGGGGACTCAGGCGGAGAAAGAGGAGACGGCGGAGGGAGGACAGACCCTGGCAGGGGGAGGAGGAAACGCTAAGTGGCTCCGCGTCTGGTCAGCCAGAGCTCGGGACGCCAAGTGAGAAAAGTGGGGATTAAAAACAGCTGTACGGGTCGGACACGCAGGCCTGGGGGCGGGGTGGATTACCGGGAGAGCAAATGGGGTTTGCAGACAGAGACCTTTTTATTTTAGACCTGTATGCCAGCCGCTTCCAAGCAGTGGGAGCGCGCTTCGCCTGACTCTTTTTAAGTCACTTGCTCTTCCAGGTGCCACCCTCCTGGAAGTTTGAGCAGTACGGAGTGTGCCAGCCGTTGGCGGAAGAAGGTTGTCTGCAGAAGGCAGTCGGTGGCCTACTGTCAGAAGAGGCTAGTTCACCCCTTCTGACTGAGGCACGTTTGGGCGTTTGACCCCATTGCATTAGTAGCGGTGAGAGGCACCACCCCCTTTTAGGTATCTTCCCTGAGTATTTGCTCGATCCTGCTGTAGGCATGGAGAAAGCCCAGAACTCGTTCTGCCACCGTGAGAGTTTCTTCTTCACATTTTCGTGACTCAGTCCCATTAATTTTCCTTCAGTCTCAGTGCCCTTGGGGTAGGCTCTGTACGTGTGCCGATGTATAATGACTTTGACAGACTCTACGGCAAGTGCTACCTTACAAGGGCCCTCCAGCTTTATGTCTGGGCTTGCAGTGATCTTCAAAGTCTTTAGGCCCAAAAGTGCTCAGGCCTGGCTTACTTGGGGCAAGTACCAGGGTAGGTAGAAAATAGAATTAAAAGAAGATAAGAATCTTTCCATAAACCTTTTGAAGTGCCTCATATTATTATTTATTAGCAGTAGGAATGGAGCTTCTTTGGGGGCAGCCCCTGCTGAGAATGGGAATGGGCAAGGGATAGCTGTTAATTGCTATTTAATTTTGCAAACCATCTTGCTAAAAATAATGGTCCCTTCTCCCCCCACCCAAGGTGTTCAGAAAATATAATTGTAAGGCCTTCCTCTGTGCGAATGTGGAAAATTAAAGAAAAGAGGCATATCCTCACTACAAGAGGCTGCCCATCTGGTGGGAAGGGCAAAGTATTTAAAGGTTAAATAATAATATAAGGCAGTGATATTAGAAAGATGCCAATATTTTTTAATAATTCTAATGTTTGACAGTGATTAGTTGCCTCATTTAGCAATTAGCGTAGACAAGTGATAGAGGCAAGTTTTGAATTTAGAGAAAGATGAGATGCTTGGCAGGGTGGTCAGTGAAGACTTCATGGGTGGGCAGGGACCTTGGCTTGCAGGGAAATGGGTGTTGGAGAACCAAAGATAGTAGTAGTGAAATGTCCATTCAGGGCACAGTAAGTAGACCAGTTTTGCTTTGAGTTTCAAATTAAAGATGAGCTTGGAGAACCAAGTGTGTGTTTTAACAGCAGCAGGCAGGGCTCCCTCAGAGGACTGCTCTAGTTTGGACTAATCACTCACTCCACTGGGGGTGACTTTCCTTATACTGGCCCCTCTTTATAGATACCTCTAAGTAAGTTTTTCAAAGTTATCAGACCTCTGCAAATGTTCGATATTTTTTTACTGTTGGACTTTCTTTGATATTATTGCCCAGTGTCTAATATGTCTACCAGTGGGCCTGGATTGACAGGGGAAATAACATCACACATGGTTTTATTAAAAAGACAACTGCTTTTCCATAACATTCTGTTTTCTTGAAGTAACCCATCTGCTGCATGTAGTTAACATTGTTTAAAATGGATATAGTATGCTGTATTTCAGACGTATCAATAGCTTCTGATAGGTGTCACTAGCACCCTCAGTCCAGTTTCAGTAAGGGTAAGATTTTGAGATCTACAGAGAGTGATAACACACATGTATATATATGTGCATATAAATTCTTTCTGAAAAAGTGACTGCCATCTTTAAATGTTCCTTTTTTATAAGGCATATGGCTTGAGGTTGACTTTACAAGTGAATGACATTTAAATACTTCAGAGTAAATTTATATGATATTTCTACATGCCCCCAGTGGTCTCCATTTCTGTAAAGATACATGTTCAGGTGTTTGATTTATTTTCAGACCCTCTCACTCTTCCACTATATATATATATATATATATATATATATATATATATTTTTTTTTTTTTCCACAGCTGGCTGATCTGGGAATCTGAACACGTGACGTTGGTACTATAAGGCTGTGCTAATCGGCCAGCCTAAAATATTTGTCTTACTTATTTATTGGAGGCTGGCTAGTATGGTGATCTGAACCCTTGACCTTGGTGTTATCAGTACCACCCTCTAATCGAGTGAGCTGACCAGCCAGCACCCTCTTGCTCTTTCAGGAGTTACAATGGTATTTTGCTTGAATTCAATAGTATTTAAAGCCCCTGGTAGTGAGGAGCTGTAAAAGCAACTCCACAGCCACCTTTGCCTAGAATTCTAATTGCTGCTGGCGATCAGGCAAGAAGCATTGAGTGAGAGTTTACCATATGCTAATTCCCAGGATGGGTGATGGAAATGAGTGACTAAGGTACAGTGCTAGATCTCTGGGTGGCCTTAGTGGGAGGCAGATGGTCAAGGCACAGTGACAGTACCAGGTGGTAAGAACTGAAGATGGAGCTATGGGAGTCCCAAAGAGGGGCACCTGGCCTGGCCCGAGAGCCTGACAAAGGCTTCCAGAAGAGGGGAAGCCTGTGCTGAGTTTGAGAGTTGAGTGGTATTACCTAGAGGGGGAGAAGCTTGGTGACATGTGCAAGAGAGGGATTTAAAGCCTATTACACAACAGTATTACACAACCTAGCTCATACAGTGACTAGAAGTATTTCTTTATTGCCCTTTTAAGGATTTCAGCAGGCAGCTGACATAGTCATACTTGCACTGCAACATTAAGAGGAATCTCTGCCTAAATAAACAAAGTTGGTGCTATCCAAAGAAAATGTAGCCTACCTACTTATTGCCCTCTAGGTCCTTGAAATCTGTGACAGTGATATGTTTGGGACAGGTGTGGATAGGACATCCAGACCAAGGTATTCACCTATAACATATGCATAGGCATTGTATAGATACAGTATACACAGCACCACTGTTGGACCGGGGCAACGTGGGTCTGTACTCTGAACCCTATTCTTTAGAGGGCCATGTTCCAGTTCTCCTCTGGTTGCGCCCCTCCCCATAAGAGCGGGATTTCAGGGCTCCAAGGGGATGTGCCCACCCACAGCCTGCACCCCCTCTCCTGCTCAGGGTTTCAGAGACCCTGGAATTCCCTGCCCAACTGCCTAAGACTGTGAAGACCTCTTTCCCATCTGTTCTCAGGGAGGCCAGTCATGCCACAAGGGCCATGGGAAGACCAAGGGGCAGCTGGGAGACTACCAGTAACACAGGGCCAGAGATGCAAGTGGGAGTCTTGGGCCAGCACCTCCTTTCACGCTTGAACTCTGGGTTTCTCAAATATTGGAGACAGACCCATCCATATGTAGCATTGTGTGGGAGGAGAGAGGAGAAAGTACATGTACTTTGATTTAGAAAGAATAATGAGAAAAATTACAGGAGTTTGAAGGAAAGCATTTTTTAGAGTTGTAGGTTCTACTTTATTATAGCATAGGCTATGCTTAATTTTCTGTAAAAAGCAATGTTTTTTAATGAAAGCAAGGACATAGTTGTCTCCATTCAAAGGACAGTCTCTTAACTATGTAATGTCTTTGTTTTTTCTTTTTTCTTTTTTTTTTCCTTTTTTTGTCTTTTTTACTGACCGGTAATGGGATCGCAACCCTCGGTGTCGCGCCCATACTGGGGACTGGCAACGGGATCGCAACCCTCGGTGTTGCGCCTGCACCGTGCTCAGCCAGTGAGCGGGAACCGGTCTCCACATGGGATCCAAACCCTCGGCGGGAGTGCTGCTGCGCTCCCAAGCGGTGCACTCTCCAGTGCGCCACCGGGCCGGCCCTGTAATGTCTTTGTTAATGGATGGATCCAGGCTTGATCAGGTTCCAGGAGATTCAAGTATTGATTATGCTTAAATAAATAATTTGCATAATCACAAATGGAACTCCAAGAAGGAACACTGATCATAAGAGAAACGAGCTTTGTCATTTTGCTTTTGGAAAATTCATGCTTTAAATCTCAAGTGCACTGAAGGGTACTTTCAGAGGTCAGAAGCACAAACGAGTCTGGGCTGGTTCCGTGACACATATATGTGCTGTAAGCGTTTGCAGGAGTTCTTGCCCAGGCACGGAATCCACTTGGACTTGCTACGGATGTATACCCATGTCTTCCCAAGCAACCTGTGGTTCCTTTGAACTTCAGCTGCAGAGGCATGAAGGATTCCAGGCCGTGTCTTCAGCAGCCCTGGAGCTGGTATGAGTTGGCCCCGGCGCAGCCCTGGTGCAGGCTGGGTTTGGGGGAGAAGAGCTCAGCCTGCCTCCCCTCTGAAGGGGGGTCAGGAGGCACAGCAGCCAAGCCCCATTGAGGCAGCATCCTGGGGTTTACTGAGGGCAGCCTGCAGGGACAGCAGCTGTTTCCTCACCCATGTGATCCACCCCCAGACAGGCAGTGTGGCCCCTGACTCAGATCAAGTGGGAAACTGGAGTCCACAGTGGTCCCTTGGCATGTTATCAAATGACCTCCAAAGTTGCCTTTCTCTATCTGAATGAGCTACATCTTAGTCTCTGCCTGAGAGGCAAGTGTCTTTTCTTAGGAAGTCAGGATGTGAGATAACCAATGGTTTATAGGAAAGCTGCTGATTTTCCAGTTTCCCCCTTTGGGAAATATAGGAATGCAGGTTCCTGGCTAGATACCAGCCTTATTAAATCAGAATCTCGAGGCAGCAAAGCAACAGCATCTGCATTTGTATGTTCACTATATGATTTTTATGCACGTACAAGTTTGTGAAAACTAATACACAATACTTCAAAACACCTGTTTATGATTGAATGATCATATTATAACAACAGTAATAGTAACTGGTTCTTGTGTAGTGCTTACTGAGAGCCAGGCAGTGATTGAAGCACTCTACATACAATAACTCATTTATTTCCACGACTACCTTGTGAGGTAGGAACTATTAATATCCTCGTTTTACAGAGGAGGTTTTTAAAAATACAGGATTTCAGGCCCTCCCTCAGAAAATCTGATTCGGAACCTCCTGAATAGGGCCCAGAGATTTTATTTAGCATGTTCCCAGGTATTTTTTGGTAAGGACCCAAGCTTGGGAACCACTGAACTAGAATTTTTAGGGGCTTATTGAGACATTTCAGTATCTCTTTTGGTAGGAGGTGGGGATAGAAAGAGGGTAAGACAAGGCGGATGCCCTCAGACAGCTCAGCATGGCTGCAGAGATAAATGTATATAAGACAGTCTAGCAGATAGTGCTGGCATAGGTAAATACAGTGAGCACAATATGCTGTGATAGCAATTGTTTTTTGAGAAAAAAAAAATAAAAAACTAAAACCTTTGTAGAAAGCATCAGCCCACCTAACACTATGTATTTAAGGCCATTTTTAAGGAGACTGCTAGGCTGGCCAGTTAGCTTGGTTAGAGCACAGCCTGATAACACTGAGGTCATGGGTTTAGATCCCCAGGCCGGCCAGCTGCCAAAAAAAAAAAAAAAAAAAAAAAAACCAAGGAGACTGCTTCTCACATGCTGGATTTTTATGTCTATGGAATATCTTTATCCATAAGTTCAAAGATGCCCAATTATTTGAAACCAGCATGTATGAACAGATTACATATCTGCAAGAACACAGTGAACTATAGGCATTTCAGCAAGCCAAAAAGGAAAGGCAGATATCAATTAATCATAATGACTTAGGAAATAAGGCAAATCCACATGCTGTTTATGGTTACAGTATAGAGTCTGTTTATATGTAACTGAAATTTTATAGCAGTAATATAATGTTGTCTTCCCTTAGAATGGAACTGAGTAGCGTAAGGAAATGTTCTAGATATAAAGTATGTCTTATACTTAAATAGTAAAATATTTGTCATCTCTAGGAATCAGATCTGCAATTGTATTTTATGGTACAACTTTCTACTATTCTTTTATTTGGATTTCTGCATACACAGTAACAACATTTATTTAGCTATTTATATTTCCACTAAACTGGAAGGGCAATAGCCTTGTTTTATTTCATTTTTGTGGCACTTGGCAACCATGGTTGAATTGTCAAACCTTTCATAAAAATAAATGAAAGAAATAAGCAAGGAAAATAAACAAAAATGTTAACAGTTGTTGTCTTTAGGTAGTGAAAAAATAAGTAATTGTTTCACTGAACTTTTTGGCATTTTGTAAATGATGTACAATTACTATATACTTCTTCGAAATTATTTTTAAAATTTTAAAATGTTTTCATATCTAATATCTTGTTTTAACATCAACCTAAATCTCATGAGGAAATTAGGTGAAGATTGTTCATATCCTCAATTTGGAGGAGAGGATACTGAGAACTAGAGAAGTGAGCTCACTTCTTGATGATGCACGGCTCTAATGGTGGAGTGCAGACCCTAGTCTAAACCAATGGCTTCTGACCCCACGTTTTTACAGATGGCCCTCATTAGGCTTCCCATTTATAATGCCCACACGTGCAACTAATGAGGCCAATTCAGGGTGGTGCAGTAAGAGCACCAGCCAATCAAGCCTGGCCACTGACCAGTCAGGAAGGACAGCAGCTGTGAACAACTGGCCTAGCTACGCCAGTGCCCACCAGCTGCAAGTGCGCTTGCCTGTACTTGATTAAACTTTTGGAATGGTGAACCTTTCTGGATCCAAGTGCTTCCAAATTGCAAACTTGCCTGGGGCATATTTCTTGGCAACTGGGTTCATCACTGTCACTCAATCTTAACAGGACACTGAGGAGAGGGCAAACATGATCAGCTTTGACAAAACACCAGTTTTGTTTTCAATTCATAAATCAGAAATTGTCTCCCACTCTCTTAGGTGGGCTAACATATATTTGAAGGCAATTTAATTCTTAAAAAATTAGTTTTTCTCATAACTTGACCTGAATTGTTATAATTAATGGCTTAAAAATATTTGTAGGGGGCCACCTCTACCTCTTTTGAAGAGTATCGACTTAAAGGATTCTCAACTCATCCTGTAAATTTTCAAAGATTTATTACCAAAAGCTCGATGTACATGTGTCAAACCCCCTTCCTCCTCTGGAGCTGCACATGTCCCCTTATTCTAATGTCAACGGATGAGGCCAAAATAAGGGAGGCAATTTCATACTCATGTCACTGAAAACTATGGCTCTATCCTGGCAAGACACATTCTGTCAATCAGTCACAGAAATAATCTTGGACAGTTAAATAATTGACTACATACAGTGTAAATACCCTAAAAGTGTTTGCAGATTTCATCAAAAGCCCAAATGTTTTCTTAAGACTAGGAACATGGCAGCAAAGGAAATTAGAGGAAGGAAGCATCCATCCTCTTTTCAGAGTCTCTGTAATTTTCTGTGAAGATTTGCACTTTGATTATGCTTAGTAACACCATATGCTGGAGTGGGATGCAAGATCAAAGGCTCCAGTCATAGCACTGGAGCCTTTGCTGTAGGCAGAATCAAATATTTTTGTTGGTAGAGTGCTAATGATCTGTAAGGACCCTCCCCAGCCCCCCATATATCGCTACTTCATTTACAAAATATAATTGAGCAACCTCAAACATGAATGCTTTTAGCGTCTTTTTCATTGTGCACCATAATGCATTGTATATTGAAAAGAAAAAGTTATTGTTACCACTTAGATATTTGGAACTGAAGAATTTTCAAAAGCTTAATATGAGTTGTCAAGTTTTACAGTGTGTATGGCCTTAGAAATTTGGGTAGTAGGAGTTTGCTGAACACAGCTTTTCTTGGGTTGGTGAGAGTGCAGGTATTTCTTCTTCATTCTGTTTTTCTCTCTGATCAAAATGTTCTACAATGAACATTTGATTTTTGCAGTTACAGATCTTCGGTAAAGATGTAAATGATGCCATACCCACTCTTGCTTTCCCCGTTGCCCTGCCGTGTCCTTCTTCCCTTGTTGTAAATGGTCTTTCTTATAAACCTATTTAAAAATCAATCTTGGTAATGGAAATAACCTTGGATAGTCAATTTACTGTATACAGTGTAAGTACCCCCAAAGCGTTTGCAGATGCCATTAAAAAGCCAAACATTTGTTGTAAACTACCAATGTGGCGTATATGGGGTGATGGGAAGATGCTGTCCACTTATGATGTTTCTGCCCTTAAACCACATCAGTCTCTGATCAGTGGTGCATTTTCTCCTCTATAAAAGGGACAAGTCATACTTGCCCATCATAAGAATTTTGGAAAGTGTATGTGAATGTGCTTAGGATATGACAAGTTGTTATGAAAATTGGATAAAAGTTGCTAACATTTCAACTTCATGTCTGTCTACTCAGTGATAGTCTGGGGTCCTAAATGGCAGGACCGGGTCATATGTACAGCTTTTTGGCGTTTTCTGTAACACCCAATGTAGAGTCTTTTCTTAAATTATAAGTCTTCAATAAATGTTCAGTGGAGAAAAAATTAAAGAGGAGTGCCTTTGTCTGTTTTGTGCTGCTAAAACAAAATACTGAAGATTGAATAATTTATAAAGAACAGAAATCTATTTTCTCAGAGTTCTGGAGGCTGGGAAGTCCAAGATCAAGATGCCAGCAGGTTGCTCGTCTGGGGATGGTCTGGTCTCTGCTTCCAAGATGATGCCTTGAACTCTGCATCCGCTGGAGGGGAGGAACACTTTGTCCTCACATGGCAGAAGCAGAAGGGCAAAAAAGGCAAACTCCTTACATCAAGCCCTTTTCTAAGGGCACCTAATCCCATTCATGAGGGCTCCACCCTCATGACTCAATCTCTTCACACAGGCAACACGTCCCAATACTATCACATTGGTGACACCTGAATTTTGGAGGGGACACATTCAAACCATAGCAGGGAGGAAGCTGCATTCTCAGATAACTGGTTCTTCTACCTGTCCTTGCAGGTTCTGTTTCCATCTTTTCATTGTTTGATTGCTCTTTTCCAGGCCACCTGTACCCAGAGCACACAGTCTTCAGCCCACATGTGCTCTCTGGATAGCTGCAGACAGGCATGGATTTTGGGCCAGCTCTGCAGTCATTTAGTTCATACAGAGAATTATTTGGCCACACTGGACATCAGTTTCTTGCTCTCTGAAGTGATGTGGTTCTAATACATCAGTGTTTGCCCAGAAGGTTCTTATCATCAGTCATAACCCTTGTGATATGGAAAGATTATGCATGGAAAAAATGTAGGACATTCTGTGGCCAGGCTGGCCCTCACTACCATGTCTCAGTCTTGGAGATTCACAGTACACAATAGCACATTCAAGGCTTTGAGAAATCCTGCAGAAAACAGAAGCATCTTGGGGAATGACAGGTAGAACTGTTGAGGTACACAATTATATGCACTCTAAGATCCCTTCCAGCTTTAAGCAGTAAGGAATCTATTGCATTTTTTCAGGGGAACATTATTCAATCCATTGGAATTTGTTAATGGTACAGTTCTTTAAATATGGTGTTTTATTTAAAATCCACACAATGCACAATGGAAGGTGCTTTTCTGTGTTGTGCTTGACTGATCTCAACAACTCATGGTATCCAAGTGGTTTAATATTAATCCACAATGAGAAGGATAATAAACACCAAAGTTGTCTCCAGTCTTTCTCAGTCCTGAAAAGCTTCTTTATTTTGCTCCCGAACTGTCAAACTAGCAAATTACTAGACTTTTCTTTCCACCAGGACTCAGGTATTAGAACCCCACAGGTGAAAGCACCATTTGGCATGTTGATTATTCTGAGCTGTATAACTGTTGACTCTTCAAAAGTATTATTTAGCCACCATGGTAGCACTCATGGAGTGTTTTCTGGGAACCTAGCCATTTGGGAAAAATTTCAATAGTGAAACCCTCAGGCTAATTACTGTAGTATCCTTGGGTGTAAGAATCTCATTTGTAATCAGTATATGACTCTCATTATTCCCTGAGGTGATGGTATGTAAGTACCAGCTTAACTAATTCCATCCAAAACAGGTGGCTACAACATCTGCCAGAATAATGACCATTAACGACTAGCACTTACAGAGTGTTGATCGTGTACCAGGCACAATTCTAAGCCCTCTACAAGTATTAAATCATTTAATCCCCCAACAACCCCACAAGGAAAGTATAGCTATTAGTCCCATCTCATAGGTAATGCGATCGAAGCAAAGAGAGATTAAAAGACTGGCACAAAGTCACGCAGCTAGTAAGTGACGGAGCTGGGACTTGAACTTGCATTTTATGAAAATTCTTATGTATACTTTTCACTTGAATCTTTGACCACAGTGTTCTTATCATCACTAGAGTCACTTTTTAATACATAACATTTTCCAGAATAAATCATCTGCCCTTTCATATACATTGTTTGAACTACAGTATTTTTAAATATGATTCTTTAGGTGGAAATTTTCTAAGCCACCAAAATCTCTTCTCACATATAATTAGATGAATGTTTTCTTCATCCCTACTGTAGGTGTGTATTCATGATCTCCACAATATTACCACTTATTGTATTACTTGCTCCCCCATCATTATATTTATTTTTAAATGAAGAATAGCCTTTTGTTATTACAGAAGCGGTACATGTGCACTGTAGAAAGTCAGAAAATACAACAGATAAGCAACAATAAGAATATAAAACACAGTATTTCCACCATGATAGGCTGGATAATGGCCCATCAGAGATCTCTCTGTCCTAATCCTCAAAGCCAGCAATGGTGGGTCAAGTCCCTTTCACATTGCATCACTGTGAACGTCTCTTCTGCCTCCCTTTTCCATTTTAAGGACTCTTGTGATTATAACATTGAGCCTACCTGGATATGCAAGTATAATCTTCCTATTTTAAAGTCAGCTAGTTAGCAACCTTAACTCCATCAGCAACCTCAATTTTGCTTTTCCATGTAACCTAATATATTTATAGGTCCTGAGAAGTAGGATGTAGATATCTTTGAAGGGCCATTATCCAGCCTACCATGGTGGGAATATGGTGTTACATATTCTAATTGTTGCTTATCTGTATTTTCTGATTTTTTACAATGCACATATACCACTTCTGGAATTACAAAAGGTAATAAAAATTTATTGAGAAGTAAGGAAGAGGAGGCCATGAGCCAGAGAGTGCATAAGATCATAATGTCTGTTTTCTTCTAATATATCTCTTTCCCTCTCAATAAATTTTTATTGCATCTAGTACCCAGGTCTTACTCAAATTATCCTAATTATTCCCCAAATGATCCCCCAAAGCTGGCTTGTCCAAATCAGGATTTGGGTCAGGGTCGTACATTACATTTGGTCCCTATGTTGCTTAGGTATTTTTAATCTAAAATTTTTTTTTTTTTTTGTCTTTTTGTCTTTTTCTGTGTCCGGCAACGGATCGCAACCCTCAGTGTTGCCCCCGTACCAGACCGGGGACCGGCAACGGGACTGCAACCCTCGGCGTTGCTCCCGCGCCTCGCTCAGCCAGCGAGCGGGAACCGGTCTGTATGTGGGATCCGAACCCTCGGGTGGGAGCGCCGCCGCGCTTCCCAAGCGGCGCACCATCCAGTGCGCCACCGGGCCGGCCCCTAATCTAAAATTTAAAAACTTTTCCTGCGCAGTGTTTTTTTGATTGCTTCCTCATGACCAAATTTGCTTTTTCCTCTGTGCCCTATTTTTCCTATAAATTGGAAGTTAGATCTAAGAGCGTGGTGGATTCATGGTAATAAATTTAGTCTAGAATGCAACATGGTGCTATTGTGTGTTTCATTTGGCGTTACATAAGAGGGCACATGCTTCCTAGTGTCCACCATCACTGAAGCTCAGATTATCTGACTACGTGATATGATTCCATTTATGTGAAGTTCTAAAACAGACACTGCTGAACTGACTGTTCAGGATGCTACAGGACTTTCTTTCTCCTGTGGGTTATGGGATGGCCACCTGAGTTCGCTGTTACAGAGTGAGTTTATTCCCCTGGTGATCAGAAGGTATTTTGTGTGGGGTTACTTTAACACCATGCAGATGTGAAGTTTCTCCTCAGTCATTCATCTGATAGTCAAATGCATTCAACAATCCTTGTCTGAATTAATATTTATTAGAAATTGCAAAATCATGATTTTTCTGTTATCATTTCTTTTACATTTATTAGCTGCCATGGTAAAGAGCTTTCCCTATTCAACTAGATCTGTTACCCTGAAAAACATTTTGTACTAGGAAAGTAGGATAAATGCTTTTTCCTTTAATTATCAGTTTTCAAAGAGAGGAATTTGTTGGTAACCTCAGTGGTAGCAATTGATCTTTTTTTCTGTCTGTCTCTCTTGGAGTAAAATTATGAGCTCACAAATTTTCACAAATTCAGTGTGTTTCTTTCTACAGTTTTTCCATATGATCATGTTGCCAATTTGATATATGTTTAGTTGCATTTTCAGTTCTGGGATTTTTTCAGTTGTCATTTTAAATAGGTAATTCAGTTGTATAATTCACTATCAAAAGTATATGAAAAAATAATATTCACAGAGAAGTCTTGTTTTAACCCCTTGTCCTTCTACCCTTTCTCACCCTCCTACACATAACCGTTTTTCTATTGTTGTTAATCAGTTTCTTATGTATATGTCCAGTGTAGTGGGTTTTTTTTTTTTTGTATATTTAAGTGTGTATGTATGTGTGCGTAGGTATATATAGCCTTGTTTTAGCCCCTCCCCCTTTTATACATGTACCGCTTGCTTTTTTCTTTTCTTTTTTTTTTTATCCTCTTCTACTTCTTCACTTAATGGCATTTTCTGCAGATCTCTCCATATCACTACCTACGTCCTTTCTCATTCTCTTTAATACTTTTTAGAACTCTATAGTGTAGACACAGGGTAGTTTATTCAACCAGTTCCCTTTCAATACACCCTTAAATTCCTTCTAATCTTGCATTATTGCAAACAATACTGCATTGAATAAACTTGTACATTTATTGTCTAGTTCTTGAGCAGATAGAAATGTAGGGAGATTTCTAGAAGTGGGATTGCTGGGTCAAAGGGTTATTAGATCTGTAATTCTCTTTATATTCCTAGATTATCCTTCAATAACTCAAATATTTAACCACTATGCTAAACTGCTTCTCAGAGGTCTTGGTCTTGTCACACAGATGAGTACATTAAAAACAATGAAGTCTTAAAATAAAAGATAATGACAGCAGTGAGGTGAGAATATGGAGCAACCAGGACTCTTGTACACTGTTGAGGGGAATATAAAAAGTACATTTTGGGGAACTGTTTTACAGTTTTTTAAGTAAAGTTGAACTACATTTGTCCCATATCTCAGAAAATATCACCTCTAGGTATTTACCCAAGAGAAATGAAAGCATGTTTTAAAAAAAGACTTTAATAAGAATATTGATAGTGGCCTTATTTCTTTTACAGACTTTAAAATCAGGGCTTATTTTTATTAGCTTTCCACTTTGTATTCTTTGCATCCTACATTTCTTTTTTACATTTCTTTTTATTATTATTTTTATTTTAAAATGTAATTTTAAATACAACCAGCAGCCTAAAAAAAATTAATTGTACATTTGGTGTTGTTTCTGTACATGCATATATTGTACAGTGATTCACTTAGGATAGATAGCATATTCACCCCCTAAACATTGATCTTTTCTTTGTGGTCCTTATGGTCAAGATTCTCTTTTCTAGCTATTTAGAAATATTTTTCAAAAAGATAAACAAAATTGATAAGCCTTTAGACTAACGAAGAAAAAAAATAAGACTCTAATAAATAAAATCAGAAATGAAAAAGGAGACATGACAACTGATACCACAGAAATACAAAGGATCATAAGAGAACAACTATATGCAAACAAATTGGGAAACCTAGAGGAAATGGATAAATTCCTGGAAACATACAACTTGCCAGAGTTGGATCATGAAGAAGTGGAAAACCTAAACAGACCAATAACAAGTAATGAGATTGAAGCAGTAATAAAAAGTCTTCCAACAAAGAAAACCTCAGGACCAGATGGCTTCACTGCTGAATTCTACCAAACATTTAAAGAACTAATAACAATTTTTCTCAAACTTCCAAAAAACGGGAGAATGAAGAGAAAGGAATACTTCCAAACTCATTCTATGAGGCCAGCATTACTCTCATACTAAACCCAGAAAAGGACAAAATAAAAAAAGAAAACTACAAACCAATATCCCTAATGAATTCAGATGCAAAAATCCTCAACAAAATGCTAGCAAACAGAATCCAGCAACATATTAAAAAGATTATACACCCTGATCAAGTGGGATTCATCCCAGGGATGCAGTCTGTGTATGGTTCAACATGCACAAATCTATAAGCGTATACATCACATCAATAAAATGAAGGAAACAAATTATATGATCATTTCAATAGATGCAGAAAAAACATCCGATAAAATCTAACACCGCTTCATTATAAAAACACTCCACAAACTAGGTGTAGAAGGAACGTACCTCAACACAATAAAGGCCATATACCACAAACCCACAGCTAATATCATACTGAGTAGAAAAAAATTGGAGGCTTTTTCTCTAAGATCTGGAATAAGATGAAGATGCCCACCTTCCCAACTCTTATTCAGCATAGTACTAGAAGTTCTAGCTTATGCAATAAGGCAAGAGAAAACAATAATGGGCATTCACATCAGAAAGGAGGAAGTTAAACTATCCCTATTTGCAGATGACATGATCCTATACATAGAAAACCCCATAGACCCCACCAAAAAATTACTAGAACTAACAAATCAATTCAGTATAGTGGCAGGATACAGAATCAACACACACAAATCAACCAATAATCCTCCTATATGCCAATAATGAAATAGCTGAAGAAGAAATCAAGAAAGCAATCCCATTCACAATAGCTACCAAAAAAAATTTAAATACCTAGGAGTAAATTTAACCAAGGATGTGAAAGACCTCTACGATAAAACTATAAAACATTGGTGAAAAACACTTAAGAGGACACATATAAATGGAAGGATATTCCATGTTCATGGGTCAGAAGAATTAACATGATCAAAATGTCCATATTATCCAAAGCAATCTACACATTCAATGCAATCTCTATCAAAATATCAAAGACATTCTTTACAGAAATAGAAAAAATGATCTTAAAATTTGTATGGAACCACAAAGAACTCTGTATAGCTAGAGCAATCTTGAACAAAAAGAACAACATTGAAGACATTGCACTTCCTGACTTTGATACATACTATAAAGCTATAATAATCAAAACAGCATGGTACTGGCATAAAAACAGACAAATTGACCAATGGGTAGAATAGAGAGCCCTGAAATAAACCCACACATTTGCAGTCAATTGATTTTCAACAAAGGTGGCAAAAAATCAAAATAGAGAAATGAAACCCTCATCAGTAAATGGTGCTAGGTAAACTGGATATCCACATGCAGAAGATCATGAAGAAGTGGAAAACCTAAACAGACCAATAACAAGTAATGAGATTGAAGCAGTAATAAAAAGTCTTCCAACAAAGAAAACCTCAGGACCAGATGGCTTCACTGCTGAATTCTACCAAACATTTAAAGAACTAATAACAATTTTTCTCAAACTTCCAAAAAATGGGAGAATGAAGAGAAAGGAATACTTCCAAACTCATTCTATGAGGCCAGCATTACTCTCATACTAAACCCAGAAAAGGACAAAATAAAAAAAGAAAACTACAAACCAATATCCCTAATGAATTCAGATGCAAAAATCCTCAACAAAATGCTAGCAAACAGAATCCAGCAACATATTAAAAAGATTATACACCCTGATCAAGTGGGATTCATCCCAGGGATGCAGTCTGTGTATGGTTCAACATGCACAAATCTATAAGCGTGATACATCACATCAATAAAATGAAGGAAACAAATTATATGATCATTTCAATAGATGCAGAAAAAACATCCGATAAAATCTAACACCGCTTCATTATAAAAACACTCCACAAACTAGGTGTAGAAGGAACGTACCTCAACACAATAAAGGCCATATACCACAAACCCACAGCTAATATCATA
>NW_007730627.1:91948-123679 GCF_000696425.1 Galeopterus variegatus
TAGACCCCTATCTCTCATCATACACAAAATTCAACTCAAAATAGATCAAAGACCTAAATTCAAGAAACAATGAAACAACTAGAAGAAAACAGGGAAATGCTACATAAAATGGGAAAGGCATGGCAACTAAAGCAAAAATACGTAAGTGGGACTACATCAAACTAAAAAGCATCTGCACAGCAAGAGACACTGTCAACAAAGTGAAGAGAACCTACAGAATGGGAGAAAGCATTTGTAAACTACACATCAGACAAAGGGGATAATATCCAGTGTATAAGGAACTTAAACAACTCAACAGCAAAAAAACAAATAACTCAAAAAATGGACAAAGGACCTGAACAGACATTTCTCAAAAGAAGACATACGAATGGCCAATAGGCACAGGAAAAAATGCTCAACATCACTAATTATTAGGGAGATGAAAATTAAAACCACAATGAGATATCATCTCACTCCAGTTAGAATGGCTGTTATCAACAAGACAAAGATTAACAAATGCTGGTAAGGATGTGGAGAAAAAGGAACTCTGTTTTGCTGGTGGGAGTGTAAATTGGTACCGGCACTGTGGAAAACAGTATGGAAGTTTCTCAGAGAATTAAAATAGATCTATCCTATGACCCAGCTATCTCATACTGGGTATATACCCAAAGGAAATGAAATCACTATATTAAAAACACACCTGTACTCCCATGTTCATCGCAGTGCTATTCATAATAGCCAAGAGATGGAATCAACCTAAATGTCCACTGGTGGATGAAGGGATAAAAAAACCTGTTGTATATATACACAATGGAATACTACTCGGCTATAAAAAAATGGTATCATTTGCAGCAACATGGATGGAACTGGAAACCCTCATGTTAAGTGAAGTAAGTGAGGCACAGAAAGACAAATACCATGTGAAATCACCCATATGTGGAATCTTAAAAAAAAAAAAAAGGTTCTCATAGAAGTAGAGCATAGAATAATGGTTACTCAGGTGGGGGGTGGGAGGAAGGGAGGAGAAAAAGTGGTGGACTAATGGGTATAGATCTGTGCTATCTACCCTAGGTGAACCATTGTGCAGTATATGCATGTATTGAAACAACACACTGAACCCCACAAATATGTACAAATAAATGTTAAAATATTTTGAATAAAAAAGAAATATACAGTATAATATTATTAGCTGTAGTTAGCCTAGAACACCAGAATTTATCTTCCTGTGCACCCGTAGCTTTGTACCCATTAATCTACCACTTCCCCTCCCCCTGTACCCCTTCCCTATTCAGACTCTACTTCTATGAGAACTACTTAATTTTTTTTAGATTCCACATATGAGTGAGATCATGCAGCATTTGTCTTTCTGTGCCTTGCTTACTTCACTTAACATGATGGTTTCCAATTCTATGTTGCTGCAAATGACAGGATTTCTTTTATATATATATATATATATATATAGTTGAATAGTATACCATTGTGTGTATATACACAGGTTTTTTTATCCGTTCATTCATTGTTGGGCATTTAAGTTGATTACATCTTTCAGCTATTGTGAATAGTGTTGCAGTGAACATGGGAGTGCAGGTGTCTCTTCCACATATTGATTTCATTTCCTTTGGGTATATACTCAGTAGTGGGATAGGTGGGTCATTAGTTGTTTCAGGAACCTCCATACTGTTTTCTACAGTGGCTGTACCAATTTACATTCCCACCAACAATGTAGGAGAATTCCCTTTTCTCTACATCCTTGCTAGCATTAGTTATTTTCTGCCTTTTTATATTAGCCATTCTAACTGGAGTGGGACAGTATCTCATTGCGGTCTCCATTTGCATTTCCCTGATAACTTGTGATGTTGAGGATTTTCTCGTATGCCTGTTAACCATTTGTATGTCTTCTTTTGAGAAATATCTGGTCAGGTCCTTTGCCCATTTTTTAATTGGATTATTTGATTTGATTTGATTTGATTGGTGTTGAGTTGTTTGAGTTCCTTATACATTCTGGATATTAGCCCCTTGTCTGATGTGTAGTTTGCAAACACTTTTCTCCCGTTCTGTAGGTTGTCACTTCACTTTGTTGATCATGTCCTTTGCTGTGCAGAAGATTTTTAGTTTGAGGTAGTCTCGTTTGTGCATTTTTGCTTTGGTTGCCTATGCCTTTGTAATCTTGTTCAAAAAAGTGCTGCCCACTCCAATTTCATGTAGTGTTTCCCCTATAGCCTCAAACAGGAAACAATCAAAATGTCCATCAGTAGTAAAATGGATAAACAAATTGTGGTATGCAATGGAATGTCGCTCGACAATAAAAAAGAAGTACATTTACTGATATACTCGTATGTATTAATGTGGATGAATCCTAAAATAATTATGCTGAGTAACAGAGCCAACACAAAATGGCACATTCCATTATATGAAGTTTTAAAACAGACACTGTTAATCTATGGTGATAGAAATCAGAGCACTGGTTGCCTCTGGAAATGGCAGGAATTGGCTGGATAGGAACTTTCTGGAGTGAGGACAGTGTTCTTTATCTGGATTGGGTAATAATTACATATATACAATGGTCAGCACTCATAACTGAATAATTAATATCTGTGCAGCCCTTTTAATTGTATAATGTAAATTATGCCTTCAAGTTTAAAAAAATGAAGTTCTCAGCAAAATCTTTAAGAAGTGACACAGCCCTCTTTTTTTATAACCCCAATCCTGGCTGCTCTCTTGTTCTGAATCTCTTAATACTCTATGTCTGTGATGCCATCTTGCATGTGACTACCTGTGATTTTTATAGGCCCAGGTCTTAGCTCCCCAAGTGGTTTGTTAGTGTCCTAAAAGAGAGTTATGATTATGCCACTTCAATACCCTTTACAACAATGGTTGTCAACCTAGGCTGCATATTATTAGAATCACCTAT
The DNA here is from genome assembly GCF_000696425.1 of Galeopterus variegatus. Classification (NCBI taxonomy): domain Eukaryota; kingdom Metazoa; phylum Chordata; class Mammalia; order Dermoptera; family Cynocephalidae; genus Galeopterus; species Galeopterus variegatus. Next base: position 94,839 of record NW_007730627.1, read on the forward strand.
TGTGTTTGTCTGCTCAGGCTGCCATTGTGAAATACTATAGACTGAGTATTTATAGGCTTAAACAACAGAGATTTATTTTCTCACGGTTCTAGAGGGTGGAAAGTCCAAGGTCATCTTGGTAGCATGGTTGAGTTCTGGTCAGGGCTCTCTCTTCTTGGTTTGCAGACAGCCGCATTCTCCCTGTGTCTTTACATAGGAGAGAAGAGGAGGGAGAGGGGGGAAGAGTGAGACGGGGAGGGAGAGAGAGAGAGAGATGGAGAAACAGAGAGAAGAAATGCTCTCTGGTGTGTCTTTCTATATGGGCACTAATCCCATCATGAGGTCCCTACCCTCATGACCTCACCTAAACCTAATTACCTCCTAAGGTCGAATCTTCAAATGTTATCACATTGGGAGTTATGGCTTTGACATGAATTTGTAGGGTACACAATTCTGTCCATAGTACCTAGGGAGCATTAACAAATGAACAATGCCTGGATCTCATCCCCAGAGATTCTGATTAAGTGGATCTGAGGTGGGACCTGGATATATGTATTTCTTTTAAGTTTCCCTATAACATGCAGGCAGGATTGTGGACCTCTGTGCTATAGCTTGCTACTCAAGGTGAGCTCTGTGAACCAGCAACATCGGCATTGCCTGGGATGGTGTTGGAAATGCAGAATCTCTGGTCCCACCCCAGACCTGTAAATCTAAGTCTGCATCTTAACAAGACCCACAGATGATCTGTATGCACTATAAATTTAGGAAAATACTGGTCTACGGCATCTTGCATAGGCTCCCATACAGGTAAGAGAATGTTCCATCAATCAATGCCTGTTCAAATTGAAATGGTTGAGCATTTTGCCAACAAACCAAATTTTAGCCTTTTCTGTCTTGGAAGCCTGTCAAGGTATGTATCTTGCCCACAAATAATTGCACCTTAGTGTGAAGATTTTATACATTGTCTATATACCATTGTCTATTAGCAAACAAAAAAAGCAGCATATATGCCCCAAATTAAAAACAAAATCTTAATGTTTTTGAAAATATACTACCATCCCAGCAATTCCCTCACTATGAGTGATTACTTCTTTAGATTCAGGTGCCCTTTACAATTGATAATGAAAATGAATTGTACTTACCCTCCAGTTGCCGAAGAGGTGAGAAGTGGCATTTAGCATAGAGCATGAATACTGTGTAACTAATAAACAATTCAGTAAACTAGGGAAAGGAAAAATATGCATGCTTAGATAAGTAGTAGAGAATCCCCTCATGCTTAAAATGTCCTTATGGTTGGGAAATGAGAGGATTGTTATATATGATGATATTGTGTAGCATATGTGTTAGTTTTCAAAAGATTGGATTATAGTAAGTGTGCTTAATACTGAAAGAAATGCAGTCTTACTTGATGTTTTAGAAGGTAGTTCAAGGTCTTGTCATCTGTCAAAAGCATCAATGTGATTGTCAATATGAATGCGGCTCAGGAAAGTAGTAAAGAAGAGATTCCTAAGTGACAGATGCTAAAAATGATGAATTTCCACTTTCCCTTTTCAGGAGTACCTAATGGGTATAGTTCTTCATTTTTAAGAACTATTAATTTCTAAAACCTTTATGTTTAAAATACCCTCTTAATTCAGTATAGCTATATGTTTAAACTCTAACCTTAGGGCTAATTTTGCTTCTGGAAATTGGTCTTCTCATATTTCTTTGCATCCCTAATTGATAACTTGTTAATGATATGTCTCACTTGTTAATGATATGATTAAGTATTTTGCTAAATTGTATCAAAATGACTTTTGGATTTAGTTCGTAGCACCATTATATTCTGTACAATAAGCTAAAAAGAAAAAGAAAAGATGCTAATCTATATTAAATACACATATATGTATACACACATACATGTATACACACATACAAACTCACCTTTAAAAGAAGGGAGCCTCAATAATGTTTTGTATTTAAATTACATTTCTCAAATGCTTAGGGTTGACATCTAATTAGTGATCAGATCCAACCCAACAAGTTTTTATTGAATGCCCATAGTGTGTCCAACAGAAGTACATTTTGAAACTAAAAATCTCTTAAATTGGATGTACCTAATGAGAATTTATATTCCAGAATTGCAAATTATTGAATAAAGACTTTATTGGTTACTGATTCAGTAAAAAGTAGTTTAAAATGATTTAATGGGTATCTTTTTCTATTACCCTGGAACATTAGAAGATAGTGGCATTTCTCCCTTTTATATTATATAAGAAAATTTACTTTACATTAATAAAATAATGCACAGACTTGTTAAATTTACTTCTTTTTAGCAAAGACTTTTTTCTATTTTTATTAATGTTTAATGAAAATAGTAAATGCACTTCTTAAAAAAATAAAATATTGGAAAATGATATCCAATGGAATTTACATCTCCGTAAGATCTCTCGGAAATGTTCTATGCACGTATAAAAATATATGTTTTATATATAACTCTATCTTTATGCATCCTCTTATTTCCTGCTTTTATTCACAGGTGGAAGTATACCATGGATGCTTCTGTACCTTGATATTTTTCACTTGAGTAATTTTGGAGATTTTTTCCAGATTGGGACATGTAGATCTACCTCATTTTCAATGCCCCAAAGGATTTCAGGTGTAGATTTAACCATCACTGTCAATACACATTCAAGTTTTTTTCCAGGTTTTTGATATTGTAAGCAATGTTATAATAAAATGTAAATATGTCTTTGTGCATAGATGCTACTGCACTCTATCTGTAGAATAGAATCTTGGAAATAAAACTGCTTTATCAAAGAATATGTACATCTATAATTTTTATGTATAATGCCAGTTCCCTTCAAAAAGCTTGAGCCAGTATACAGTTTCTCAGCAGTGTTTGAGTGGGCCTGGATGGGTGCCCATATGTCACTTGAGTGGTTCTCTCCTTTCTCCTGCATGATCAATGTCTCTCTCTCTCTGCTGGATCATTCCAACTGGAATATAAACATGCTGTCATTTCTTGCATCTTGAAGGAAAAAATCCTTGCTTCTTCAACTATGGCCCCATTTTTCTGCTCCCTTTTGCACTGAAACTTCTAGAAAAATGATGTCTGAACTCACTGTCTCTTATCCTTCTCTCCTCATCCTCTTGAATCATCTCCACTTAGGACTGTCAGCCCCACCTCTCTGCTAGAACTGCTCTCAGCAAGTGCCCGGTGACGATTGCTACATCTAGTGGCAGATTCTTGGTCTTTATCTTACTCTTCACATCAGCAGCCTCTAATAGAGCTGATCCATCCATTCTCCATGGGCCACTGTTTTCACTTGGCTTGGATGTTACCACACCCGTTTCTGACCTTCTCCCTCTTTGCAGTGCCCTAGGACCCAGACTTTGGACCTTGCCCCTGTCTGTGCCCCCGTTATTGGTGATATAATCTAATCACATGCCATCAAATACTGTCTCTACCCTAAAGACTCCCAAATTGGCACTAGCCTGGATTTCTCAAACATGAGGCTGTGTCTTGAACTACCTATGTGCCATCTCTAGTCAAAAACCATAGAGAGAGCTCAAATTAAACATGTCTAAAATTTGATCTTTTTCCTAAAACCTGCTCCTCCCACATTCTTCCCCATTTCAGGTAATAGTCATTCCATCCTTCCAGTTACTCAAACAAAAGGGACCTAAGGAACAGAGAAGAATCCAGAAACAAACGTGTATATATTTATATGTTTTATTTAAACCGATTATTTGATTATTTACTAAAAACAGAGGAAATGATATACTTTTCAATAAATGGCTTGGGGACATTGAAGATTGAAACTCAGGCACTTCTAAAGTTTGAACCTCCTGGAGGATGCTCCATGAGACACTCAGAAATACACTGGGGTTGTTTTGCACTTAGTATGGGTGGGCACATTTGCAGTGTCTGCAGAACAATCAGACGTGAGGGAGGGCCAGGAGAGTATAAAAGCCCATGAGCGTGCTTCTTGAGCCATGGTGGAATCCTCACTGCTAATGATAGTACCATTTACAGCTGCCTACCTCTGGGATCGCTTGGGGGCCTGGGAAGCTGTGGCTATGTCTAGGAACACTCTGTTATCTCCTGTCTTCTCTATGGAGATATAACCATCTCCATATGTTTCCATACTATTTGCTATTATTACTGGTACTTTGAACAAGCAGGTCTTAGAGGGTTCAATTATAAAGCAAGCTTATTTGTATTTCCCAATAGCTTTTAAAACGCACTCCATGGGATATTTCTTTTTCATTTCCTGCATGAAATTCAGGCACACCACACTTGAAGGTCCCTCCAGGATGTAAGGAGATAGAGTGATAAGAAGAATTGAAAAGACTGATACATCTTGGTCAGGTTTCTTCAGACTTGACAGATGTTTCGAGCCAACTCTCCTGTTTGGAAGGAGACGCTATTAAGAGGAGACAGCTTCATTAAAATAGACTTCATGATTTCAATGGATGGTGGGGTCCCAGAGAGGCAGAGCAAAGTGGCATTCCTTAACAGCAGGAAGCAAGGTGGGGACAGTTTCCATAATGGGCAGACAGCCTGGAGCAGCAGAATATTGTAGCACACAGGGATCTTTGCCATTGGCTAATTGTTCAAGGTGGCCCTAGGACCACACAGATGGGCAGTCTGCTAAGAATTACTTGGTTTATATAATTGAAAAATCTCAGGTCTAAACAAAACCTGATTTGTTCAGTGGAGAGTCATAGCCTCTCACCCAAGTCCCAGACCTGAGTCAATTCAAAGACAGAAATCCTTAGATCACTGATTTGCAAACTGTGACCAAGCAGCAGCAGCAGCGACATCACCTGGGAATTTGTTAGAAACGCACNCCGTAGGACCACACAGATGGGCAGTCTGCTAAGAATTACTTGGTTTATATAATTGAAAAATCTCAGGTCTAAACAAAACCTGATTTGTTCAGTGGAGAGTCATAGCCTCTCACCGAAGTCCCAGACCTGAGTCAATTCAAAGACAGAAATCCTTAGATCACTGATTTGCAAACTGTGACCAAGCAGCAGCAGCAGCGACATCACCTGGGAATTTGTTAGAAACGCACATTTTCAGACCCTACCTCAGACCTGCTGACACAAAAACTCTTGCAAACTGTGACCAAGCAGCAGCAGCAGCGACATCACCTGGGAATTTGTTAGAAACGCACGTTTTCAGACCCTACCTCAGACCTGCTGACACAAAAACTCGAGGTGGGTCCCAATGATCTTTGCTTTAGTAAGCACTTCAGCTGATTTGGATACATGCTCAGTTTAAGAACCTTAACATTAGATGAAGGAGAGGCTGGGCACCTATAACACTGCTATATCTAGCATAAATCTCCCTGTAGGTCTTCCCCAGAAGTCTCCGGGTGACTGTGCAATGAGGAAGGGGGAATATCCAGGCCTTTGGGGGATTTCTAGACATTGGTTATGAGTTGATGCTAATCACTAGGGACCCAAAATGCCTTTGGACCACTGAATGGGGGAGTCACTTATGGTAATCAGGTGACAGATACAATTTTGGCCTGTGGTTACCTCATTGGGTTCCAGTGGGTCTACTCACCCATGCTGTGGTTATTTTCTCATTCCTAAATAGAGTTGCAGTATGTATCCTTAGAAACTGAAAGAACCTACCCCCATATTGATTCCTTGACCTATATAGTGATCGCTTTTATGGCCCATTCCTATGTAATAGAGAACTGAAGGCAATACCATATCCCTGGGGAACTGCAGAGATTAGCATTTCGGTCTAACACCTGAACAGTACAGGAGTTGTTCTACCATATCCTCATTTAACTCCTCTGTTTGGCATATACAGAAGGAGGATGGTTATTGGAGAATGACCATGGATTCTTGTAAAATTAATCGGGTAAAAGACCAGATGGAGTCTCTTTTACTAGATAACACAACAGAGGTCTTGGCAATTTGTATGCAGCTTTTGATCTGATGGATACTTTTTTCCTCAAACCATATTAGCAAAGATAAACAGGAAAACTTTGCCATCAACCAGCAGCAGGATTGGAAGACACCTCCCTATCTCATCTCAGGCATGTGTCTCCTCTACTGCTCTCCAACAAGATCTAGTATTTAGGGCCCTGGACCATCTTGATATTCTGCAGAACATCAGGCTGATACATTGCATTATTGACTTGGTGAACAGGAAGTAGCAAATATCCTATGTGCCTCAGTAGGACATGTGTATGCCAGAGGGTGGGAGATAATCCCCAAGAAAAATTAAAGAACTACTTCACTGGTGAAGTTTCTAGGGGTGTAGTGGTCTAGAGAACATTTGCATTTTCTTTTCTAAAGTGAAAAATAAATTACTGTATTTTGTACCACCTATCACTAAGAAAGAGCTACAATGTTTGTACCTCTTCTGAATTTTTGAGATAAAATACATCCCTTTAGAGTGTATTGTTCAGAGCACTGTTTTGAGTAAACCATTAGGCTACAAGTTTTGTGTGGGGACCAGAGCAGAAGAGGGCTCCACGGCAGGGTTTCTCAACTTTGGCACTATTGACATTTGTAAGACAAATAATACTTTATTGTGGGGCTGTCCTATGCATTATAGAATTCAGCAGCATCCCTTGCCTTTACTCACTAGATTCTAGTAGCACCACTCCCTTCAGCTGTGATGACCAAAAATGTCTACACAAATTGCGAAATATTTCCTGGGCAGCAAAATCACCCCCATTTGAGGACCACTGTCTACAGTATGTCTTGTTAACCTTGAGGTGACTCCAGCATTGGCTGGCAGTCTGATTGCAGCACTATGAGAGACTCTGAGCCAGATCCTTCAGCTAAGGTGTTCCCAGATTTGACTCTCAGAAACCATGTGAGATAATAAATGCTTGTGGCTAAGTTTTGGAGTAATCTGTTACTCAGCATACTCAGATAACTAATACTCTGATCCACCAAGCCATATGGTTGGGCATAAATAGCAGAAATCCATCACCAAGTGTAAACAGCATATACCAGACTGGGTTTGAGCAGGTCCAGGTTCTTGAGGCACAGGCAAGATTCATGAGTAGGTGGGTCTGACTCCCACAGCACCTACTCTTCCTGCTGTTTTAATTCTCCCTCAGTCCATACCTTTGGCCTCTTGGGATTGACAGTTGACAGAGGAAGAGAACATTTGGGCCTGGATCTCAGATTGTCCCTTGCAATTTGGAGGCACTAGGTACACGTGGACTGCTGAAGCATTGCAGCCTAAATCAGGAATGTGGTTAGGGAATTTCTCCAGGACCAAACACTGAACACATGGTCTGGATGGAGAAAAGGCCAGAGGTAGAGATCTACACAAATTGATGGGTCACTAAGAGTTTTATTAGAAGAAGTTTGCAGCTGGACGTCTCCATATGGGCACTGTCCCAGGTGAATGTTCACTGTAGGAAATCCACTGATGAAGCTCTCAGTAATTAACCAAAGATGGCCTGTTCTGTGGACATTAGTTGGCCTCTTTCCCAGCCACCCTGAGGCTGGCTCAATAGACTCATGAAGAACGTGGCCATTGTGGCAGGGATGGAAGCTATGCATGGCCTCAGCAACTAGACATCCCCTCACCAAGGCCGATCTGGCTACTGTCACTGCTGAACGACTAACCTGAGGACAGGGGCTCCACCAACACTGAGACCCTGATATGGAGTCATTGCCTAGGGGGACCAGGCAGCCACCGGGTAGCAAGCTTATTTCATGGAACTTCTTCCATTATGGAGGCCATGATTTTGTTCTTACTGGAAGAGACATTATTCTAAATACACAGTGCATTCACTGCCTGTAGTACCATCATCTGTGAACTTAGCAGAATGCCTTATTAAGAAGCGTGATGTCCTGCACAACATTGCTTATGACCAAAGGACTAATTGTACAGCAAAAGAAGTATAGCATGGGGCTCTTAACCGTGGTACTTATTGGTTTACCGTGTACTCCATCACCCCAAATCAGTCATCATAATAGAATATAGAAGTAGATCATTGATGTTACAATAATGACACCATCTGGGACATTACTCCCTGCAATCTAGGTGGCTTTCTTACTGAATGTGGGCTATGCTTTGAATCAGCAACAGATAAGTAGTTGTGTCTCTCCCAGTGAGGATACACAGATCTGGGAATCAAGGGGTGAAAACAGGCTTCTGTCACTATCACACCCTGAACATCATTTGCAGATTTTCTGCCTTCCTTCTACAAAACTTGGATCAGCTGTTTTAAAGGTCTTGATTCCAAGGACAGAATGCCTCCTCTAGAGGACACTATATTATTCCACTGAATTGGAAGTTCATACTGCCATCTGCCCTTTTCAAGTTTCTCAATGCCACTGAGTTGACAGGCAAAGAAGAGTCACTGTTCTGGCGGGAGTGATAGACAGGAATTACCAAGAGGTAATTGGGTTGCTGTGACACACAATGGTGGCAAGGAGGACTATGTCTGGAGCCCAGGAAATTCTTCTGGGTGCCCCTTAGCACTTCTATGTCCGGTAATAAAAGTTATTGGAATAATATTGTATACTGCAGGACTACTGAAGGCTCAAATCCTTCAGAAATGAAGGTTTAAATCATCCTGCTAAGTAAAGAACCCCAAACAACTGAGGTACTGGCTGAAGGCAGAGGGAACATGGAATGGACATGGGAGAAGCTCATTATCAATTATTATTTAACCATTATCATTATCAATTATCATTATCAATCAACCGGGTTTATTACCAGTTACCAAAACAAGAACTGTAGCGGCTACACACATTTTCTTATTTACTAGTTATGTACTACACTGAGCGTTGTTGGTGATGGTTAACTTCACAATTTAGCCTTTAGGTTACAGAATGTCCAAGCTGCAATGGTGACTGAAAGAGAGGAAGTGACATCACCCTGAGATGGATACAGTAGCTGAAGCTGCCTCCTTCAGTGGCCATGCTGTGTTCCCCCATTTGGGTACAGAGTGGAGCTGCCATCTGTATGAGGAATATAGTTGCATTCCATTAGGTGGAAGTATGATGTTGCTGCTGTTGGATGGGTACAATGGAATCAGTGGATGCTGAGTAGCAAAAGGCTGGATGTACCGGATTGTGTCTCTTGGCTCTTTTAAGTCCAAATTCCTCCTCCTAGATATCCTCCATCCCCCTTCCCAGCCTCCTTCATCCAGCCGATTGAATGTCAGGTACTTCCAATGGGAGGCACTGTGGTAGGTTCCAGTGTGGGAGGAAGAGATTAGCCATTTCCCTGCTACTGGCAATAGCAGCTGCAGGACCATGCAGCTGGGCTCGACTGCCTGTGCTACAGGCTCCAGCAGCCTGGGCCTGGTTTCAGCAACATCAGCAGTGAGCGTCCACTCATGTGACCCAGCCAAGGGGCATGGGCAGCTTCTCGGTCTTTGAATAAGAGCCTCCTCCTCCTCCTTTTTTAAGCAGCTTTTTTTTAAAAAGCAATTCCCTGCATTATATCCTTCTGTACTTGAAATATAGAGAGTGGATTCTACTTTCATGTTTGGACACTGACAGAGAGATTGTTCTGTATCAGTACATAGCAAGCTTCCTCATTCTCTAGTTTAAAAAAAAGCAATCCACCATATTTATATAAGAAGACCCAATTCATGGGTATATAGGTTGCTCTCAATCTTCTCTTGTAATCAGTGATAGCAACAAGGAGTTTTCCATTTTAGGAAAGTATGCCTTGTATTGTCCAGGCGTATATTTGGCAATGTTTGTATCTTCCCCCATTTGGAATTATACATGCCAAAGCTCTTATGCAGGGATCTAAATGGCTGGAATGGGATTAAACTAGTCTCTGTAATCCAGCCAGTGTCTATCTGCAGCTGGTTATTTATTGCTTAATAAGTGTTCTAAAGTATTGTCCATGTATGTCCTCACTTTATCTCTTTTACGTGAATTGTAAGCACATTGGGGCTTGATTTATGTCCTCTTTTGAATATGTAAACGTGTTGTGTGTGGGGGTGAGGGGACGGTAATACCCTCCTCCCCTGTGATGAATGTCATCTGAATGTGTCATCCGATTGGCAGTCTAGGAAGAGCCCTACAGTCCTTCATGTGAATAGGGCTAAGGTTTTCTCTTGAGGAAGGAGCTCATGACACACTAACACTTCCACACAGGGTAGCAGCTCAAATAGAGGTCCAGTTAGTTTTATTATTGGGCTTATTCCAAATTCCTTTCACAGCGACAGTGCTCCTTAGAAATACTTTTTCCTTTTTTTTTTGGTGGCTGGCTGGTGTGGGGACCCAAACCCGTGACCTTGGTGTTGTAAGGCTGCACTCTAACCAACTGAGCCAACCGGATACACCATGGAATACTACTCTGCCATAAAAAAGAATGAAATTCTCCCATTTGCAACAACATGGATGAGCTTGGAGAAACTTATACTCAGTGAAATAAGCAAAGCACAGAGGGATAAATACCACATTCTCACTCATAAGTGAAAGCTAAGAGAGAAAGACGGTAGGAAAGAAAGACCACAGTGGTGTGTTGGACTTGCAGAGGGAGAGAGCACACCTAGGGATACAGAGTGGAGTGGGGGAAAGGGGGATGGGGAGGCAGGTCGGGGATGATTGGGTGGGGGACACGGGGTATGATCATGGCATGCTGCCGGTATGGACCTGGCCATCACATCTTGGGCACAAGTGGTGACAATTAGCTTTGTACCCCACGAATATTCATAATCAATGAAAAAATAAGAAATACTTTTTCCTTCATTTTGAAATATTTTAAGTGATTTGTAGGGAGTGCTCCTATTCAGCCTGTGCAGCTAATCACCTTGGGTCCACTTGGGGGCTGGAGGACTGTCCGGAAGAGCACAGTGCCCTTGGGCCCTGAGTCTGCCTCACTCCTGTCCACACAGCTAGCAAGCCCAGCCAGGCCCCTTCAGCTCTTTGCTAACACCTCCCCGCAACTCTGTTTTCTGATTTTATCTTCTTTAATTAATTAAGCAGCACTTTTGCTATCTTCTCAATTTTTAGGTATTCAGATGATTCTGCTATTCCATTTCCAGCTCTTAGACTTGTTTGAATTTTCTAAAATGGGAAAGGCTGAATCCTGTTTACAGTTGCCATGCCAACTCCCAATCAGCCTTCTTCTTAGGAGGATTTTTCTTCAGCCTGTTACACTTTCATAGCAACTTAGAGTGTGACAGGAATCCTCAAATGTTCACAAGCATCTTGGCCAATAGGCATAAAGAGCTGCATTCCTGAGATGAATATCTAGCCTCATTCCGTGAGGATTCAACTTTTATAATCTTTAACATAATCCCTTTAAAGCACAAATCCCTGGCAAATCCAAACTGCTATGGTATGAGAATTCTAAAGACTAAAACCAAAGCTGCTTTTGGTGGTAATGCTCTTATATTGTCAACTTCATCACCAGCGAAATTAACAAAATACATTCCTAATAACCCAGCTAATGCTGGTAAGAAATCAATAGCCAAATCCATTTAACTCTCAGAAGCTTAAATGCTATTAAATCACATTTCCTGTTTACGGGCTGAATCCTAGAATACATGCATGGATTATACCTCCGAATAGTTAAAAAAAACTTAGAAGTCTTGAAAAGGAAAATCTTTTACTTTTTACATTTCAGTAATAATTACACAAAGCATTTATATTCAGTTCTAATACAGTTAACACAATAGTCTATACTGAATACTTAATACATGAAACAACATAAGATAAATGATACATTGATTTGCTCAATTTCTAGATAGCCACACCCACAGGGAAGTTCACAACTGGATCATATCTACATTAAACGAAAATTGGTTTTAAAACTATTAAAATAGGGGGAACATGGAAATTCCATCCTCAAGACCTCAATGGCAGATTGGAGATCTCTTAATGCATATGCTTTTCTTTTCACTGGAATTCCACATGCAAATGAAAGGCAAGAAAGAACTGGAAATTCCATCCTCAAGACCTCAATGGCAGATTGGAGATCTCTTAATGCATATGCTTTTCTATTCACTGGAATTCCACATGCAAATGAAAGGCAAGAAAGAACTGTTAGAAGCTCTAGGTTTGACATGATCACAAATTAGTTTTACCTCTTGCTGGTACAAGTTCCCTATGCTCAGGCTCAAAGAAAACCCAGAAAACTCATAGGTCTCCATCTGAATTTCGGTTCAAAGAATTCAATTCTACTTTTTCACTCTGGCCTGGTTTTACTGCTGAGAGTACTACTGGCTTCTCTTTAGCTGTCAACACATTGGGAGCAGATTTTTCTCTCTGGAAAGAGATTATACTGCAGTCTGGATTTTAGTTTATAATTTTGTTATAAATGAGAGAGACTTTTAAAAAGTCACTTAAGAATCACTGGAGAGCTTCATCTGGGATTTGGCCAATAGTTGTTGGGATTCTATTAAATAAGCTTTTTCCTACTATGAAAAGCAAAGGTTGAAATTTTATTTTTTCAACCCCTCAACCGTTGGCTCAAGTAGATAAGAGAGATTAAGAACAAAACAATTTGGAGTATTTTTTCAGAATTATACATTTATTTTTGGTATGTTTACCCAAAGATGAAGAGAATTGAGAAAATTTCGTCTCAGTATATCTAACTTGAATTACATCCCTTCTACCAGAATCCAGAACCCCCATCTCAGGCATAATGTAGGGGAAACAATCTGTTATTGTTGGCAGGTCTTATCTTGTAACTGACAAAGGAGTATTTGAGTGCTCCTACAAATATGTCACAAAATAGAATTTTCATCTGTAATGGAAGAAAGCGTGGACTTTCTAAATAACTACTAGGTTTGCAAATTTAAAGTAAATTAGATTTAAAAAATTATTTTAAGGGTCTCATTGCCTCTTAAGAGTGAAACCAGGTCAACATTTTCTCAACTTGAAGATGGATAGATAATTCTGTTTCACATAAAACACTGCAAAATTCAAAAGATGGCCATTAGGAAATACCTCAGTTCATTCAACAGTAAATGTGAATGAACACTTATGAAGTGCCAGGTGCTCTAATGGGAGCTGTGACTACGGGGCTAAACACAGCAGACAAAAGTCCCTGTCCTCCTAGGGCTCATGTAACTTTTTTCAAGGGCATCTGGAATGAATTAAAACATTAACAGATTGTTGATATGAAGAACAAATTAGTGTTCTTTATTAAATGAGTGTCATTGCCAATGTGATAAAAACCGTATATAAAAATACTACACAAAGCATGGCTGCAACATTCTTTTCCTTATGCAGCACCAAGATCCCTGAACATCTTCACTACTGTGCTGATTGTGATGAGCAGAACTTTTATAACCATTTGTCCTATGGAAAGTGATGTTCTCTGGAAACCATTTCACCAAAGAAAAAAATCTCTTTTCTGGGGAGATTCAGACCCGGAGCTGTAAATGATTCTGGCAGGATGAGCGCAGGAGAGAGGATATTAACAACTGGAAAACGGCTTTGTTGCCAGAGGCTCCATATGATGGCATTAGAAGCCATGTGATAGAATTAGACTTGAGGTTATGTGCAGGTCTGGTTAAGCTCAAAGCATCTAGCAATCCACCATGAATTGATTATAAGACAGTCATAGAGGCAGCCCAGCGCATCTTTTATTATCTCAGGGATGGAGGTCTTATTCTGAAATCCAGAGTTTGAGGAGAGTGATGAGAAATCCTGTCTACAGTCCTAGACAACTACAATTGTACAAGCCACCCACCCCATCCCTCAGTCTTGGTCAACAGCCTCATCACACAGAGCCTTCTCATTTGGGAAAGTTCCAACCTAGAACACGCCCACTGCTCCAGGGAAAGAGGAAAGAAGAAAAGAAGCAGAAGGAGGAGGAGGAGGAGGAGAAAGGAAAAGGAAGGACATACTTCTCTGCTTTGCAAGTGATTTGGATGTTTTGGGCTGTGCCAGCTGAGATGCAGCTGCTTCTGTCGCTAGACACCCCGCCCACCTGGGCACCTGGGCCCCCTTCTCCATCTGGCTCTAATCATCTCAGCCAAACTGAGGCATGTTTGTTGTTGGTGGTAGGGTTTTTTTTCCCCCTTAAATTTCCCATTAATTTTGTCCTGCCTTAGGTTTGTTTTCCTTCCAGTAATGCAAGTCTTGAATAAATTTATTTGTTGCTCATGGGCAAAAGCAGCTTAAACACAGCCAAAAACATCTTTGGACCATACAAATGTTGGTTCACCTGGAAAATTTGCATTTACTCCAAAAACACTTAACAGGGTCTTCCCTTTTGGCCATGAATGTGCTGTTCTACTTCTCCTGGATCTAAGAGGACACCTCAGCACAGGCCCCACAGCTTTTCCAGAAAAATCTGTCCCGAAAGCAAACAGAGGATAGGAGGCCACATCAGAGAACGTAGCCTTGCTGTCTGATTTCTATTAAGTCCTTTCTGATTTTTTATTTTTTAAACCCAGGCACATGTTTATTTCATAGTTGAAGAGTTATAATCTTGGACATTGAAAATAAATATGTTTTATGTTTTCTTCTTTATGGTTGTACTCTAAGATGGTTTTACTTGGTTTGAGTGCATTTCACTGTTACAAAATGGTCTGTCTCCTTTAAGAACCCACAAGTTGTAGACTCTGAATGAAGCTGAGTCATTCATCCAGAGAGAGAATTAGGAACAGCTGGGGGCAGCTACTAGAGGTAAAATCAGAGGCCTGAGAGAAACAAAGTGTCTCTCTAGGAAATGTTCCAATACCTCAACTCCGAATGGGGAGAGGAAATTTCCCAGGCACCATCTTGCTAATGAGGACAAACCCTGTACATCATGAAGCAAGAATGTTCCCTGGGCTGGAGACCAGACCTGGGCATCCTGCAGCCAGGGCCAGAGGGGGCCAGTGGGCCAGTATGCTGTCACTTTGGCTTGGTTTACAGAGTTTGGTGGCCCATGTGTTCCCTCCTCATAACATTCTGTGGCTGCGTCGCACCCTCTGTGGCCCTTGAAAGAATCAGTTGCCAGACGATCGTTTTGCCCAAGTTGCTGAAACCAGTTAGAAATAAACTTAATTTCAGTGAGTTAAAGGATATTAAAAATTGCAACATGATTAAGTGAAGAAAACAGGACATAGTATCATCTCCAGTACAGAAAAAAATAGAATCTACAGTATTAATAAGAGATTAGAGAAACAATATTGAAAGTTTAAAAGTGGTTCTATCTGGGCTATGGGCTTTGGGGTTATTTTTGGGCTCTGTGTATTTATTTATATTTGTTATGTGCTATGTAGTACTTCCCAGTGTGGCATAAATCGCCATGTTTGGTACATTCTTTACTCAATAAATATTTCCTGAGCACACATTGTGTGCTTGGCAGTCTGTGGGGGAAGTCTACCTTGATCCACCACTTCCCACGGCTCTGACATCTCCAGCCCCTGCCCCTGGGTGCCTGGGCTTTTATTCTCTTCTCAGAGTCTGGGTCCTTTGCAGGGCCTGTTGTGTCTTCCTCCCCACCCCACCCTCCCATCCCCCAGTACAAGGGAGATTCACTGCTTCAGGACCAGCTTACATGTAAACTGTCAGGAGGGCCTTTCCCAACCTCTCAGTGCCATCATGCTCTCACCGTCCATTCCACTTTATTTCCCTTACCCTGCTTAGATTTTTTTTAATAGCACTTATCAAAATGTACCTCTCTCTATATGAATTTACTTGGATTCTCACCTCCCACCAAAATGTAATATCTTTGAGGAAGGGTCTTCAGTCTTGCTCATTGCTATATCTCCACCATCTAGAACAGTACCTGGTACATAGTAGGCACTCCATAAATATTGCTGAGTTGAAGTCAGGTTCTCTTCTTCAAGGGAAAAATTGTCATATGTGTATTTAAATATGTTGAGAATGAATATCAATCCACAAATTCAGATGATAAGAAATAATGGCATCTGCTATGGTTTGAATGTGTCCCCCAAAGTTCATGTATTGGAAAATTAATCCCCAATGCCACAGTGCTGAGAAGTGGGACCTTTGAGAGGCTAATACATGGTGAGGGCTCAGCTCTCATGAAGGGATTAACGCTGTTATTGCGGGAGTGGAGTGGGTTAGTTATCACAAGAATGGGTTCCTGATAACAAGGCTGAGTTCGGCCCCCTTCCCTGTCGTGCTTGTGTGCTCTCTTGCTCTCTTGCCCTTCCACTTTCCACCGTGGGATAATGCAGCAAGAAGGTCCTTGCCAGATGTGGGCCCCTTGACCTTGGACTTCCCAGCCTCCAGAACTGTAAGAAATAAATCTCTGTTCTTTATTAATTACCTAATCTTGGGTATTCTGTGATAGCAGCAAAAACCAGATTAAGACAGCATCTCTTTGTTTTCTACGATGATTTTTCTTTTTTTTTTAAATTCTGAGTTCCCACTCTGCTGGACCAGTGGGAAATTTCATCTCAGCTATTTCTTCCTTCCTATTCCCCCCTCCAGGATTGTGTGAGGTTCCAAGAGTGTTATGCAGTGGCCAGGGTTTGGGCAGGGTCCCTGCTAATCAGGCCATTACATTGTGCCTGTCCCCATGGTCCTTCCATGCCTGGTTGCCTTCTGCTGCTTCCAGGCAAGGCTGCAAAGCCCAGCGCCTGTGGCCTCAGCTGCCCAGATGCTCCACCCGGGCAGAAGTTCTCTGTCCCCGGCCCCACCCTGTCCCCTGCCAGGAAGCAGAGCCCAGAGAACGTGCCCCTCCCCCAGCTGGAGGAATTCCCTTTCCCTCTGGCGACTCTCACCTGTTTTTCCAAGCCATTCTGCTTCCTCAAACCCTATCCTCCCTCTGGGCCTCCTGCTCTTAGGAAACAAAAGCCAGAGATGCTCCCAGAAGCTCCTGCTTCTCATCCTGCCGCTCACCGCCCTAAAGCAGGGGCTGGGAGTCGGCTCCCTGCGCCAGAGGGGAAAGGAAAAGGAAAACTTCAAACATCATTGACAGCGCAGAGGAAAGTGACTTCGCGGGGCGGTGGGGGAGGTGGAGGCACCGAGGCAGGAGGCAGCTCAGGCGGGTTAGCTCCTGGGCTGCCTTGCCTGGAAGGCCGGTGACATTCCGGGGGCCAGAGCGTGGAAAGAGCGTGAGGGGGAGACACGCGGGCATCTGGTTGGTGCAGGTGAACACACTCGGCGGGCTGGGTACACGTGAACGGTGGGAGCCACAGCCAAAAGGAGGCTGGAGTCAGTCTGTGTGTGACGGGTCCTCAAAGCCAGGGTGTTTGATATCAGTGAGTAGATCAGAGATGCCCTTAGAAAATGAAATAGCGACACTGCATTGGATGGAGCCACAGTGTGTGGGCTGGCGACAGGCTGAAGCAGGGAGACCCTTCAGCAGGCTCTGCAATAGTCTAGAAACCAGAAGGGGAAGGGGAAGAGATGCAGAAGACATTGCTGCAGTAGAATAAACCGGCTTGGCCACTGGCTGAAAAGACAAAGGACAGATGGTGACTGTGAGTTTGGGGGTGTTTGAGGGGAGAGATGGCCAGGCCAAGAAGCTCAGGGGAGAGGTCGCGACTTTCCCTGTGACAGGAAGAGAATGCGGGTCATGATGCTACAACAGTATGGTGTGGTGAAAAGGGAAACAGGGATCCAGTGTCGGGCTGATTTGATCTTCTTAGTGAATTAGGAGACAGGGCTTGCTTAGACTAAGGGGAGCCACATTGCATCGTCCTGGAGTTGAGAGTGGACAGAGTTTGAAACTGTGCACAGGTGAACATATAAAGCATCAATTACTGAGGACCAAAGAAGCAGACCCATGCAACCTCAAGTTTTTTCTCCAGTAGAAACAGAATCCTTTTATGGTGGCTTTATGAAATCTGTCCCGGCAGATGTGAGAAGAAATAGACTTGAAATTGTATATCTAGTTTGAGGCATTGTTGGGAAAATAGAACAGTTTGGTCAGGGACCTGCCTCAGGTCTAGTTGGGTGTGGTTCAGCACATCCATTGTAGGCAAATTGTGTGTGTGTGTGGAGTTAGTGCACATGTGCGCCAGTGTATCTTTTATGGCTCCAAGGACCTTTCTGGCTGCTACCTAGCTCATAGACCTGCTGTGCGAGTGGTCTGGTGACCCAGTCTGTGAACGGGCTTAAGGGGTCTGTGGGCTCCAAGACCCAGCCCTAGCTCAACAATCGGCCCAGTTGGTGAGGGATTACCGGCAGGTAAAAGAGCCTGACAACTAGCATGGTCACCTAGCTTTACAATTGGCATCGTGAAAAGGATTAAGAACTAGACAATTGGCACTGTGAGGATTCCAGGCCTTAGCAGTAGTGCCACAGGCATATATTAAGTTTTATTCTCTCTGATTTCTGCTAGACGATTCTCTCTTCCTTGCTTATTGTTATGCCGTTTGTTAGGAATCTATTTTTTAGAAGTTAATTAAGATGCCAGAATCCCTCAGCATGGTAAGCATAGAAAAGTAGTTACTATTCATTGCCAGCATTCCCAAATCACATGGTATGTTTCCTGGTGTTGAACTTCTGTCCCCAGAGATGTTCATCATCACCTGCTGTCTCCTCCAAATGCAAAGTTGTCTTCTTTACATGGTGTCTTTGGGCAGAGGGGGAGAACCAACTCATCACAAAGACCAGCAGCATCTGGGGCTTCAAAAAGGCAGCTGTTGCACATACAGCTGGAGCTGGGGAGAAATGGGCAAGCCTAAAATTCATCTCACTCTCTGGGGTGGACACCAAATGCTGCCCCTGCTGGTTCAAGAACTTATCTGTATTCATCTCCTTTTGGTCTTTTCTGAGGCTTCCTATGCCTTCCTTGACTTTAGATTCTGATCTGTTTTTATTTGATGGTTCCTACTGCTGGGAATATAGGGATTTGTATAGTGCCAAAAGTAGTGTTATCAGAGGAGAGGGTCTGGGGAGGTTGGATACCCGCCCTTAACCCCATTCTCTGCCAGGTTCCTGACTCCACTGCAGGAAAAAATTCAAAGGCTGAGTCAGAATAGAAAGCGAGAACAGGTTTAATGTGAAGAATAAGAAATACACACTTCACAGGCAGAGTGCAGGCTGGCTTCAGAATGAGCACAGCCCAGCCTCCTTCCTGGATTCTACCTTTATAGTTGGCTATTCTATGCATATAAATGCTATCTAATGAACTAAGCGGGTAGTTCCTGGTTATGTAACTGGTTATGTAACCTAGCCTTGCACATGCTCTGTTTGCTTTTTAGAGCAGGTTCAGTGGTCAAATTCCAACATAGTCACTGAAAAATACTCAGAATATATTCAGTGCTCTCTAGTGCCTCCAGTGGAAGGTCATTCAAAGATAAACTGCTTATTGAGCATGCTTGGCCGCTAACATTACGAAAGTCAGCTTCCTGTGGTCTCAATCTCCCTGTGTTGGTGCTGAAAATAGGTGCTACATGCAAAGTAATTCAGGGCCTAGAGGAGGGGCTGGAGCCATAGAGGAGGGGTTTGAGGCCCAGGGAAATGGCCTGAAACCCAACCCCAGGGAGACTGAGCACCTCCTATCTCAGTAGGAGAGAATAATGCAAACCTCCCTACATGCTGAGACTTACCAGCATTTCCTTTACTAAAACACAACCCCATGGAAGTTTTTGGCACAAGTATTTTTAAACTACTTGATTTCATTTTTCATAACTGAGCATATTCTAATAACCCAGGATTACTGAATCCTTTTCCTTCCTTGTAATGCTTCTAAACCAAATATATAACTGTCAACTCTTTTAACTCTACTCCAAGCCAAGGAAGGAAAAATCCACTGAAGAGTTGAAAATAACAGAAAATTTGGAATTTGGGTTCAGAATCGAATGCTCCCTGGGCTGGTGCCTCTTTCTCTTTTCTTTTACCATGCAGCAAAGGAAGAATATGATTTAGAAGCAAAGCTACATGGAGCTTGTTTTCTTTATGAGACCAAAAGAGAATTACATTTCTCATTACATAAGAAATTAGAACTCTTAAGGACCTGTTCTGAGTCTCGAGCCTAACGAATATTAAGATTTTTCAGGAACAGAGGAGCTCATTTGTGGGAGCAGGGACTTACTAGAGATCCCCTTTCTTCTGCCTCATACAGCCCTACCAAGGAAAATACATTCTGGTGAAATTTGACCCTGAACAAAGTACCTCATTTGAGTAAACAAAATCTCTCTCCATTACTCCCTTTGTCCTGTCCAATATCAGCTTCAATTTTCCAGGGCAACATCACTCCAAGTCTTTTTTGATAGAATCTACATTTAAAAAAAAACACTTTTGTTTATTTTTACCCCAAAGCGTTTGGCATTTCTCTCCAGTGAGTCACACTATGGGATCATTTCAAAATGTCCTCCTTAAAGAACATTTCTCTTCCCAGGAGAGATAGGAAATTGGTAAATGACAGCTTGTCCCAGCATGTTACTGTGCGGCATGTGGGGATTTTAATAAAGAAACGCCATTTCACACACATTTGATAGATGGACTTACAAGGGAGACAGCCTTCTATATCTTTCCCTGACTCTACAGAGACAAGATGGGAAAACTAATGGCTGATCATTTAGGGATTTATTCCAATCAGTTTAATATGGGATTCAGTCCTTCTATTCCCTCCATTACAGAAGTTTAGTGCAATCATTTGTGAATTCAGATTTTTGCAATAAAATATTTAAACTATTGAAGGTGGGAGAAAAAATAAGAAGAGAGAAGGTAGGTGTAGGGTGTGCTCAGAACCTCATTATTGCGCAGAACACTAACTTATATTCAGGCCTTTGCCAGTGCCCCTCTGCCCCCCGGTACATCTCCAGTTTTCCTCCCCACTCCTTGGTTTGGAGTCATCGGTCACTCCCTGTTCTCTGCTCCTGAAGCAATTAGGACCTTCCTCTATTAAAGCACATAGCATGATGGGATTATAGTTATTTTTACAGTGGTCACTCGTTTCCTTTTGCACACTCCTTCTTCCATTTAGAGGGTCTCAGAAGCAGGGGAGTGGGCTAGATTTGTCTCCGTACCTTTAGCACCCAGAACAGGTCCCGGCACCTGGAAAGCTTAATAAGCACATGCTGGTGTAGCATGGTAAGCATGGCTGAACTAGGAATTTCTGTTCACAGTGCTGATGTGGGTATCTGGATTTCCCTTTTCTCTTTATATGACATTCCCTCTCCCCCATTCTCTCAGGCACTTCCTTTCCTCCTCTAATTTATGTATGAAAATTTAAAGTATCATCAAACATTACTAGATGGACATGTGAGTTTTGATTGTAAATATTCACTGGTAAATTACCAGTGTGTATTTCCATTGCATGTCAAAATGTAGAGACTGGCTTTAATCTTTCTACTGAGCTTTGACGTCTGCATGTGGTTGAAAATTTTTTGGCTTTTGGGTTCCTTTCTTCTAGTAACAACACCCTGTTGTGGTTTTTTTTGGTTGGGGGGTAATTTTCTCTCCCCCATTGGGTGCAGTATTGGTGGTACTGAGTTCAGGGTAGCCCACCCTCCCTTATCCTGGGATGAATTATTAGTGGTCATCATTGGTTTTGGTGTGGGAAGTTTTTAATTTTTAATTTTGCAATGAACAATTCATACTTTTGCAATTTGAAAATTAAAGATTTAAGAAAAAGACTGATATTTTCCCAAAAGATCTGGCTAGGTACAATGAAGTTCTCTGTGAAATCCGTTTGAGCAGCAACCACAGCCCTGGCCTGTTCTTAAACACACAGAGCCTGGGGGAATGTAGACAGCCCTGCGTCTCACTTCTGAAGTTGCCAAAAATCCCCTTAAAATGATTGAACAGATGTCTTTCCTTGGGTTCAAGCGAATATAAATTACAACGGTCTGCTTTTAATTCCTAGGCTTGGTGTCCTAGGGGCATGAAAATCAATCACTTTCAGGTTTGTTTTCCAAATGTTTTTTAAATCTTCAGAATTTTAATAGCAATAACCACTACAATATGCAAGAAAAACTAAGCACACTATGCAGGTAGCTGCTGCACCCCGGGGCACACACTTCCTGTGTGACAGTGGAGTTGAACAGGCATCCACCACGCATCTTTGCACCTGGCCCTGTTGTCCCCTCAAGGGCCTAGCATGAAGAATGGGATGGTTATTGAGGTTAGAACCAGAGGCTTAAATGGCAGAAGATTGACACAGCCATGGCCTGGATATATCATCAGCAGTAAGAGCAGGGATCTTGTTATTCCTAAGAAGAAACATAAGAGCACACTAAACTTTCCTCAGTAAATCAGTTTAAGTCAAGAAACTTGTTGCAAGATCTCAGCCTTTGGTTTCTGGCCTTACCTATCATATTTCTGGTGGCATGAGAAAAGAGAACTTGGGAATTTCATATAAATAAATAGCTAAATGAAAGTTCTTAGCCGTTTTCAGATAATCACTATTCTGATTTATATTAGCTCTTGTTGGGTGGAGTGGACAGTGTGCATCTAAAAGTTTCTGAGAATCTGGTTTCCACCACTTTCAAAATAAAGCACATTTTACATGATGATACAAGCCTGACCCTAGATGGGGTCATTGATATTTACCCACTGATGTCATCAGGTGAGGAAGAGCTGAGGGCTCAGGAGGAGGGAAAGAGGATGGGCTTGAGGAACAGAGCCCTGGCTTTGAGTCCCAACTGGTTCTGCCACTAGCTGTGGAAACTCAGGTGTGCCTCTGTGTGCGTGTGTTCATTTCTTACATGACGAAGTCACACCCCAAATAGGTATATTTATTTCTTCATTTATAAAGTAGGGCCGGCCCGGTGGCGCACTGGATAGTGCGCCGCTTGGGAAGCGCGGCGGCGCTCCCGCCCGAGGGTTCGGATCCCACATACAGACCGGTTCCCGCTCACTGGCTGAGCGAGGCACGGGAGCAACGACGAGGGTTGCGATCCCGTTGCCGGTCCCCGGTCCGGTGCGGGGGCAACACTGAGGGTTGCGATCCGTAGCCGGACACGGAAAAAGACAAAAGACAAAAAAAAAAAAAAAAAAAAAAAATGGCTCTTATAACTAACGTGGCCTACAGGCTGTCTGATACATGTGTACACTTCAAATGAAGCAACACACTCAAAAAAGTTTTTAAAAAAGGCAAAGATTAAGAATGTTCTGCTTATTGTGAATTGGTACATCATTACATATACATAAGATTTCTATTTCAACAAATTCCAAGCTACTGTTCATGCTAATACTATATACATTTGAAAATCTCTTCTCCACAATTATTATAACTTCACCCATTTCATTGGTGGTGTAATTCAATTATTCCTATCCAATAACATTTGCCAAACACCTTCATATGACAAACTCTTCTGTTACTTATAGAACAAAATGCTGTTACAACTTCCTTGATTTATTGCACTTTTCACTTAATCTTAAAAGGAATTAAAAATTTCTACTCATAACCCCCAAATCTCATTTATCCATCTGTCTGAATCAGTGTCACAGAAGCCATTCCTGCCGTCCTTCAGTTAAATAACGTAATTCTTACTCCTGCAGTTAATTTTGTAAGAAACCATCTCCCACAAAACAAAAGCTCACTTCTTTCACAAATAATTTTTATTGATAAGAAACATCTTGCAGATATAAAAAGATAATTTTCTTATTCATATGACATTTTTAGTTTTTAAAATTTTCTTTTCAAAGATTAAAACCAACTCCTGTTGTTCTCTTTTAGGAAAGTAGTTTATCAGTGATAAGGATCCCATCCTCTTTCAAAAATGAATCGATTAATCATGTCAAAAGCTCTCCTAGGCTGGTCATAGGGTAAAATATGTCCTCCACCTCGAACAATTACCTTAAAGAAGAAAAAATTAAAAATGGAAAGTTAGAGACATCGATACACTTCTCCCAAATACTTCAGCATCATATTATTAACCAGAGTTCAATGTGTGTTTATAGATTTTCTTTTGAGTAAAGTGGATACGATGAAATGTACTAGTCTTAAGTGTAGACTCACCAGTCTTGACGAATGTGTACATTTGTGTAACCTGAGCCCTTGTCAGGCTGTATAAAGCATTCTTAAAACATGACTAGTTGAAGTGAGTTCACATCAACACAGGGGCCCACCCTTGAGCTACGCTCGATGAGGACAAAAAAGGGAACTGGTCTTTATACTCTTTAAGCCTCTAGCATCAGCAAATATCGCAAGTAGAGGAGCAGGGGAAGTCTTCCTGATTCAGTGCCTAACAGGCAAGTACTGACACCGAGTGTGTGGAGGTCACACGCAGAGACATCTGTGTGGTCTGAGACATGCTGTTGCATAGGTGGAGGACCCACAGGAGTCACTAGTGGATGAAGTGAGGAAATATATGCAAATAAGAATCACTTCCAGTAACTTCTAGCTGAGTCACAATTAGCAATTAAAGGTCACTTTCACAAGGCCCTTCGTAAGAGTTTGGATTCTTTCACCTGCCTCAATCTGAAGGGAACTGAAGCAGGAAAAAATACAAATATATTTGCATAATACATTTATTAAATTAAGAAATCTTCCCCCACCCTCCAACACCCACCACCTTGCTATAAGGTAAGTGGGATCAGCATTGTTACATAAATTTTACCTTGCAGCTCGCTGCTGTACAAGTTGCACGCTGCACAACTACAGGGGGCACCATTCACATCGGCATCAAAGTGACTGAGTTATTTGGAGCTACCAGTGGCTTGTCCAAGTCACAGTATTAGGAGATAACTAGCTAGGACCCTGACTTCTGGTACTAACACTGGTGTTTTTAATCAAATCATCGTACTTGCACAGTAATTCCTTACCTTTGAATTGAAATTTACAGCTTAGTTGGAGAACATTTTGACCCACTTCTCAATAGCCCTCTGAAGTAGGTAAGGGAAGCAGATCACCATTTGCAGATGTGCGACTGGATTTACCCCTCTCACATACAAATGGAAACTTCTGCTTTATGCTACGCTCAATCAATGGTCGTTTGTGCCTCATTGCAATGACAGTGGAGCCCATCTACCATTTGTGTTCAAGCTTGCATTTGGAAACTCATGTCCCACTTTTTGTCACAGACTGAAAGTAAACATATGTGTGACAAGAGCCTCTTCATGTGACTCTGGAGGAACACTTTTGTTGCCCCACAATCTCAGTGTAGATTTTCTTCCTGTAGATTCTCATCCAAATTTCTGGCC
The DNA here is from genome assembly GCF_000696425.1 of Galeopterus variegatus. Taxonomy (NCBI): domain Eukaryota; kingdom Metazoa; phylum Chordata; class Mammalia; order Dermoptera; family Cynocephalidae; genus Galeopterus; species Galeopterus variegatus. The sequence goes on from NW_007730627.1 coordinate 119,781, forward strand.
TCTGCAGGAATCTGGTGATTGATTTCTGGGCAATTTCAGCTCAGCCAAGGACACTTAACAAAGGCATGTGTGTGACAAAACCCAGCTGCTTCAACTGGAAATGAGTTTGACAGCAGTGGCCTGGAACAGCAGTAAGCTGAATGCCCAAGAGCTACGGGTCATCCTGCCTCCAGAACCCAAGCTGCAGCTGCAGCTGGCGAGGGATAGCATGGTGCTCTACAGTCAGAGTGCAGAAGCATGACAGGAGTCACACAAGCTGTGTAACCTCAGGCAAGTAACTTAACCTCTCTGAGCCTCAGTTTCCTTACTGCACAATAAAGAAATGTTACTTCTTGGGATAATTGTGACTTGTGTGAGGATTTAATGTAACAGTGTCCATGGAATGCTTAGCACAGCGCCTGGCCTGAATGGTAGTCAATAACTATTAGTCATTATCATTAGTCTTCCAACAATTATCCCTATTCAAAATCCAGAATCATGATGCCTATATTATCCTAACTACTCTAGAACATCCTGTGTTCTATACATTCACATCAAGTATATTGACTTATCCCTGAACCGGCCTGTTGCCAACCCCCCGCCCCCAAAACAAAAACCAAAAAATGTTAGCTTAAAGGAATTGTTTAAAACAGTGGTTCTAAAACTTGAATGGGAATAAAAATACTCGGGCTTATTAAAACAGATTGTGAGGCCCCATCCCCAGACTTTCCAATTTCTGGGTGGGGCCTAAGAGTCTGCATATCTGACAGTTCCAAAGTGATGCTGATGCTGTTGGTCCAAGCACCACTTGTTGAGGACCACTACTGAGAACTTTTTCTATTCTATGGCAAAGCAGAGAATTCTCTGTTGACAGCAAGGGAGAATACAAGTAGAAATTTGTTAAACACTGATTTGTGGCCTCACTTTATTTCTCTGATATTGACGCTCTCCTGGTATTTACTCACACGTGCACTTACACCTCCCATGTCTGTAACAATAAAGTGGTGAGGAAGAGGCGAAAGGAGTCTGCTGTTAACAGGTCTTACTCTCAGCGACCCCCTCACCTGGCTCCAATTTCCGAGCTGCCATATGTAATGACCCAATGACACCGTAAATAGATCATTTAGATCAGAAAGAAAAGCTCATTAAGGAACAAAGGCAATTTCACATGCCACAACATTCCCAAAGTATGTACTCAAGAAGATTCACATAGAGAATTTTACTGATGTTAACCTCAAAAATAAATTTGTGAGTGCTGAGAAATGAACCACTCTGTTGTTTGTAGCCACGCATCTCACCACTCACAAAGCAAGGACACACACACCACTCTGCAACTTTTAGAGGTGTGTAACAAAATGTGGCAGGGCCATGATTACATATTTAAATGTGACAAGATTAATCTCAAGGCTTCCAGGATAGAAACGGTCTCATCACCAGAAACTGTATACTTTTGGGTGCCTCTGAACTGGAGCTGACGCCTCTAAACTCATGTGTTCCAGATGTTCCAGGGGGTCACAAATGGGTCATGAATTTTAAAAGGGTTATACAAATACTTTAATACATCTCTCCATTTTGTTTTTTAGAAAATGGTACAATTCTCCCTGGATTTAGAAACACAGACCTAGCAGTAAAGGTTTCCCAATTGCGCCTTTTTAGTTGACAGATATAGGGGGAAATTCACAATGGGCTTGTTGATGTAGATGTGTCAGGATACTTTGTAGGGGTCTTGGAGGAGTAGATCACTGGACAGACAATGGGGGGTGGGGCAGGGGTGGAGGGACACTCTGCAGACAGGAAACTGCGCGTGTAGACACAGGGGGCATGAAAGGGCATGTGCGAGCAGTCTGCAAGCAGTCCCATTCATGAAGGAGGAGTGCGGAAACAGGGAGAGCTGCACAGGCAAACACTATAATGGAACCATGTGACAAGCTGAGATTGGTGGACCTTATCCTACGGGGTTTTCTTTTTAACTGTGATAAAATACACTTAACATGAAATTACCATTTTAACCATTTTAAAACGCACAATTCAGCAGTATTTAGAACATTTCTCATGTTGTGTAACCATCATCATTACCTAGTTGCAGAATGTTTTCATCACCCCAAAGGAAACCCATTCCTTATTAGTAATCACTTCCCACATCCCTCTCCCCACAACCCCTGGCAACCACTAATCTGTTTTCTGTCTCTATGGATTTGCCATTTCTGGATATATCCTAGAGGGTTTTAAGTAGGGTGGTGACACGCTCAGATTTGCATTGTAGAAAAATGACATATTACCTGATGAGGAGGCTGATTTGGAAGGGGCAAGTAGGCAAATTAGGAGACTACTGATCAGGTGAGAGATGATGTGGGCTCATAGGAGGGACAGTGAGACAGGGAAGGAGAAGAGGGTGTTGGGATGGAACCTATAAAATTAGTGATTAATCAGATGTAAAGGTTAAGTGAGACCCCCTCCCCCCAATCTTCCCCATTTCAGTCTTCTGACATGAGTAGATTTGCAAAGGATAATGCTACTGACCAGAAAAGGAGACTAGAGGCATATGGCAGATGTGAGTTTGGGAGGTGGATTACGTAGGATAAGTTTATAAGTTAAACCATAAGTTTATGGTTCCCGTTTTCCACCACAGAACGATGCATACACTCAAGAGAATCTTGCTTATAATGGTTTCTGATTTACATTAAAGCTCTTTTACTATTTTTATTCCATCCTACATTTACTAAATCTTACTGTTAGCTTTGAGACACTAACTATGAGTAGAAATAAAATAAATATGCACTCAAATAAAAAATATATTAAAAAGAAAAGGTACTTGAGAATGAGAACAAAAAAGAAGCTGAAGCTTGTTAGCAGACACCTCCTAATAAAGAATGAGGCAAGTCACTTCCAAAAAAAAGTTTCCCTGAACTTTTTGAAGTACCCTTGTATTGTAATTTAGGATTTCCATTTCTGACTGTGACACAAGAGCTTGTATCAAACCAACCCCACACCACGGAACAATGATAGAAGCTTCCAAAAAAAAGTTTCCCTGAACTTTTTGAAGTACCCTTGTATTGTAATTTAGGATTTCCACTTCTGACTGTGACACAAGAGCTTGTATCAAACCAACCCCACACCACAGAACAATGATAGAAGCTGAATTAAAAAGAAAAGGATGCTGTTTAAAGGTATTATAAAGCAACCAGAACTTGAGAGGCCAAGATCCTCTAAAAATGAGCCTCACGTTTTGTGCTGCTTTTCCCTCTGGGAAATTCAGCAATTTCTAAGCTTTTCTGACTGAGAAGCCAAGCAAAACGTGACAGATGAAAGAATGAAAGCTAAGCAGAACTTTTAGCAGTCATATGGTGCTTGAGAGACCAAGAAACAAAAACAAAGAAAACCCCAAAGGAAACAAAAGAAAATTTGGAGTTGCAGATCTCTCAAGGAGGTATAACACTGGTGAACACCACAGGCTTTCCATTAGACAATGCCTTAGAAGGAATGAAAAACCAGAAACAGGTTAGCCCTCACAAACCCTGAAATCAGCACCAAACCAACTGTCACGTTTTGTGCTGCTTTTCCCTCTGGGAAATTCAGCAATTTCTAAGCTTTTCTGACTGAGAAGCCAAGCAAAACGTGACAGATGAAAGAATGAAAGCTAAGCAGAACTTTTAGCAGTCATATGGTGCTTGAGAGACCAAGAAACAAAAACAAAGAAAACCCCAAAGGAAACAAAAGAAAATTTGGAGTTGCAGATCTCTCAAGGAGGTATAACACTGGTGAACACCACAGGCTTTCATTAGACAATGCCTTAGAAGGAATGAAAAACCAGAAACAGGTTAGCCCTCACAAACCCTGAAATCAGCACCAAACCAACTGCCCTAGTCCCTGCCTGATCAGCCCCTACTCTAACTGCCTTCCAGAAGAAATTAAATCCTCTT
>NW_007730627.1:124531-133220 GCF_000696425.1 Galeopterus variegatus
AGAAAATAATTGCCAAGCTAGAATTCTACAGAAATGAAGCCCTCAAAAAGACATTTTTAAAGGAAACAGAAAATTGAAATCAAGGTTTTTGCAAGTAGATCTGCACAAAAGAAACACTAAAGGTTCTTCAGACAGAAGGAAACTTATCCCTAATGAGAACAGGGAAATGCAAAGAAGAATAAAGAGCAACTGAGAATTTACATATGTAGGCAAAAATAAGGTGTATCAACAATAAAAATGTCTTTTGGTGTTTGAACTATGTAGAAGTTAAAAAAAAAGACATCCGCACAAAGGTGGCATAAATTGAGTTAATCAGTTAGATGCGCTGTGAATGTGTCTAATAAAATTTATGAAGATTTTTCCCTCATCGACTCCAATTTTTCTCTGTGTTAACTTCAGCAAGGTCAGGATGAATGACTAAGGTTAGAACTTCTCCCTCCTTGGTCACTACAGTCATGGGAAACGTAAAGCACAGTAGAGTGTAGCAGGAAGCGATCTGGCATGACGGGTAAGAGTGTGGACTCAGGGTTCAGCAGATCTGGGTTTGAGACTAGCTCTATGACTTTGGCATAGTGACTTACCTGCTTCTATTTTCTCTTTTGTAAAATAGAGATAAGAATTAAGGTGACCAGTTGTCCCAGTTTGCCTAGAACCAAGGGGATTTCTAGGAACACAGGACTGTCAGTGCTAAAAGTAAAAAAAGTGTCAGGCAATGGTTGGTCACTTTAAGAATATTCAACTTTTTGTAAAGATTCAAAGAGACAAGGCATATAAAATGTTACGTGGCACTCAGTCCATAAATATGTGTTAAGCATGTACCATGTACCAATATAGGCAAATAATCAGCACTCAACCAACATTCACCATACTACTATTAACTGAGTTTTTATGGCTGAAATAATATTTTTTTCTCTTTAAGGAGTGAAGTAAGAGCAGAAGTTACAACACTAATAAATGTAAAATTCATTACTGTTCTTTAAAAAATGGATTATAATACATTCTTCAGGAGGGGAAATGTTTTTCTCCCAGGCTCCTTTGATTTCCATGTTATGAATCCTTCCTTTCCATGGGAAAGGTCCCAATTAAAGTAGGAAAGCAGCTTGAACGTGAGATAAAACCTGTGTCAATACACTCAACTTAGTTTCTACAATGAGTTTTATTCCTTCAGCCTGCCAACACCGTAGTCCATCCCAGTCTTTCTCTCCACCCCGTCCCCCTTTCACCACAAGCAACGCCAAACACCCTCGTCTCCCTACACAGAAATATCAAGCTAGCGAGACCTTACTTGTCTTAGCAGAATGGCAAAAAGCTGTCTGTCTTTTCTCCCATTTAGGAACCTGCTTTACAACTCAGGATTTGAGGCAATTAGAAAGTAATTGAAACTTCCCTTCCTCATTCTCTCATTCCATGTCCAGTTTTATATTTGATATCCACAAGAGGATAAAAAGCAAGATCCGGTTCATTACTTACCCTTACTCAGTATCTAGCTTTATGATCTACATTTGTAGTTTTCTTTTGGAGGGCAGGATGAGAGTAGGGGAGGAGAAGGCAGAGGTTACCCCAGTAAATGCTCTCTGCCGGGAGTGTTGCGAGGACTTAGATCTAGACTCACTGTTTTCTGTCTTGTTACACGTAAACAAGAGCCAGCCAACCTACTGGAGTTTTATTTCCTTCAAACAGCAGTGCAGAGTGGTTCTCACAGTAGTGTGCTGCATCTCTCTCTCACTGGATCAGGAAAGCCAATCGTGCACACTACCCAATTCCACATTCAGTGATATCAAGTTGGTAGCCTGAAACCAGCCACGGTGGGTGTATTTACACCGTGGAAACTGGCAAACATTACAAATCAGTGCGCTCTCTCCCCAAACCAGTTAATTCTCAGACCACTGATTCTCTGACAGTTTGCCTCTCCCAGGGAAAGATGAAACATTCTGGCATTCTTCCTCTTTTTCCAAGGTAAATCTGAGAAATATGCATCCAAATGGGTCAATTATATGAACCAAATTTTTCTGAAACCTTGGCTCAGGAAGTCAGATGGGCCAGATTTCAAATATTTGCAGGAAGGTGAGAAAGGGCATTCTTCCATTCCTGCCTATCCCTGCTGAGTTCTAGCACACTTGGCAATAATAGAGTTTCAAGACCATACCACCACATCCACAGGATCCTTCTATTTTTATCAGAATGCCCTGAGGTGCTCCAAAGCTGGTCTGTTTTGGACAACTCCAGACCAGACAGGATATCTGGATTCAACTGTGTTCTTGACCCCAGAACCCCTACATGTCCCCAGGTTCCAGGAATTTAGGATACAGACCATGCCAAATCACATGATATTATCATGATGCCATTTGCTAAAACAAAATGAGGCACATAGCTTTTACTGCCAAGCCAAAAACTGCAAGGCAAAAATAGTGCCTTGGTCCAGTTGACAGTATAGGAATATCTTGCCACGACTTCGTTTTGTTCTTTCCCACTGCCCATTTCTCTGCCCCACTCCACCCTGTACCTTATTTGTTTATTTTTGTCTCGATTTAACATTCCCACAAGTGATTCTGTGAGTCTTTGGTTACACTTCAAATTAATACAACAAAAAGTTGCTGTTTAAAAAGCAAACCCCAATTCCCTCTTTGTTCCTCAAATACCATTAATTTTTAAAACCCATTCTCCATGTGCAGATAATGCATTAAGTTTTAGACTTCTTAGTATTTTTTCACTTTCCTAATGAAATGGTTCTCTGTTAAATTTCAATAGATTATTAAAAACCCCTCAACAACTAGGAGAAAATTATGCATCGTTGCCTAGCTGTTATTCCTCAATAAATAGATCTGCTAGCCAATTTATATTTTAAATAATACAATAAATTAGCTCCCAGATATTAACTAAGTGCATATTTGGGTAGCTTAATTTAGAAGCATTCTTCTTATGCTAATAGGTCCTCTCTAATGAAATAAACCACATGAACTAAGAAGACTCTTGGCAAATAATCAGAGTAAAATTGGGAGTTGCTATTGTTTATTATTTCCTTTGTTTTCAGGAAGCAAGCTGTGGGGGTTTTTTTTTTTTTTTTTTTTTTTTTGAAAAAAACCCACAAAAACCAAGAATTCATTTCTTTTAAAGGAGAAGATGCTCTAGTCAGCACTGAGATAGTGAAACTTCTACAACTCCTCCCTAAGTATGTGTCCCAGAATATTTCTCATTTTTTCTCCTATGGAACACACAAAGAAAATAGTCTTTAGCTGACACAACAGTGCATCTTTTAGTTTGGAGGGAAACGTTTTGAACTATTCGCTATCTAAGTGGGTCTAGTCTGTTTCCTAGCAGACACTTCGGTGTGTACAATTGGTGAGTAACCCCAGCACTTCTTGACAGTTTGTATTAAAATACACACACACACACACACACAAAGTCAGAAGCATAGACGAGGGGTCTGGGGATGAGGTAGAGGCCAATTTGATTTAAAGTCACTGAACATTTACTCAGTGCCAGGAACTGGGCTAAGAGGTGTGCTATAAAGATAAATGATACATTATTCCTGTCCTCAAGGAGTACAGTGTCAAGTAGGGGAAAAAGGCAATTAAAGAGTTAAATTATGAAGCCCCCATGTAGTAAATGCAACAGGAGATGTGCATAGAGGGTTGCAGAGAAGGTGGTATTCTGGGGGAAGGATCAAGGAGGCCTTCCTGGAGGAGATGCTGGAGTTTGGCTTTGAAAGAGCCTTATCAGGAAAGGTGAGGGAAGCACATCTGAACCGCTGGGCATGTGTTTGGGGAATGATAAGGTGTTTTGTTTTGTTTTTCAGGATTCTAATTGGGAAGGAGGGAGAGTAAGAGTTTAGGCTGGGAAAGGAAGCAGAGGCCAGATCAAATATCTTTACTAATCCATGTTGAGTCTGGGCTGTATCCTACAGGTATTGGAGTTAGTGAGAAGTTTTAAACAAGGGGAAAACAGGATCAAACTTGCATTTTGGAAAAAGCACAGAGAGGAGGGTATATTGGCAAAGAGGGAGACTAGTTAAGATCAGCTAAGGAGGCTACCGGAAAAGGAAAAAAACCTTAAACAACGGCAACTTAATTAAACAATGGCAACTTAAAACACATATTCAGAGTGTTCTTGAATAACATCTTTCAGAACTTTTAAAAACACCACAGGGCAACAACGAATGCATTTTGGAATTTATAATGTGGGGTAGCCCTCATATTTTTTTAATGTTCCCAAACTTAAACAACGGCAACTTAAAACACATATTCAGAGTGTTCTTGAATAACATCTTTCAGAACTTTTAAAAACACCACAGGGCAAAAACGAATGCATTTTGGAATTTATAATGTGGGGTAGCCCTCATATTTTTTTAATGTTCCCAAATGCTGCACTATTTTTATTGGTTTGTATATATGCAGTGTTTTTCTTTTTAAGTAGTTTTTGGTGGTTTCTAGCCAAGCACTAAGAAATGAATAAAATCAGGCCAGCGAAAAGGGTACTATAAAACAGATGTGAGAAATGCTAGCTAAGGAACTGGTGAGTAATATTTACCAATTACTATTCTTCTTAATTTTCTGGCAAGACTCACAGCAAAGCAATTGGCTAAACAATTTCTCTTCCTTGTTGTTCAATAGGAAAGTGATGAAAGTTAGAGGAATTTTGTCAGAAAAAGATTCAGGTCCTTCTCCCCATGGTCTGGGACATGCCTGCAAATCTGAAGCATAATCTGAAATCTGCCAATTTTATTAGTTGCTTCTTCTTACTGAGCCACTGTTGTTTGAGTCAGATTGAAAAGGGGCTGAAGGAGTAAATTTCTGATTGTTTTAAAGCTGGATAGTTTGATAGGCAACCCTAGCACAGGACATCCAGAAAGAAAAAATGCACCTACCCAACCAGAGCACCACCAGGACATGGACGTGCCATGTCCCTGCAACCCTCACTGTGTGTGGACACTGGAATCCTTTAATTTGATGGTGCAGGGAGAGAAAGAGAAAACAAACCACGAATGTTAAGACACGGGACAGGACATTAAGCCCCCCTTCCATTTAACAAGCCCAGGTAAAAGATAACTCGCGACAAGTTCAAGTGTTTGCTGAGATAGAGGAATAACCCAAACTCTCATACATTACTGGCAAGAATATGATCAATTTGGAAAACAGTTTAACATGATGTCATAAAGCTGGCACAGGCACAGGGAGGTACATGGAAGAATGTTCAAAGCAGCACTATTTGTAGTAGCAAAAAATTGGAGACAACCCAAATGTCCATAAGCAGTGGAATGGATGAATAACGTAATCATATAACAGAACACTATGCAGCAACAAAAAAGAATGAAGCACAATGGAGCATATTAACATGAGTGAATCCCATAAACAGTGTTGAATAGCGACTGTATGTTATTGCAAAATACATACAGAATAACTCCTTACATAAAATTAAACATGAACAGTAAAATACTGTTTATGGAAATGTACATCTGTAGTAAAACTACTAATAAAGAAAAAAAAAGGAAGGGGATGATAAAAACAAAATTCAGGACAGTGGTGTACCTCCATAGGCAGTGGGAAGGGGATGGGACTAGGACGGGCAAGCTACTGCTCGTATTGTATTTCCTAAACTGGCTGATAAGTACAAAGGTTCATTGATCCTTGCTTGTTTTATCTTACACAATCATTATGCATATTCTTTGGTATGTATTCAATATTTAAAATAAAGAAGAAAAGAAAAACCACCTACTGATGCTGTCAAGCTCACAAAATTCAATCTGTAAGAAATTTAACATGTTTTCTGCTGTGCTTTTTTCTTCTCTCCAACATAGAGATGATGAGATGGGACCTATGTCTAAAAAGTTAGGTGGGGAGGACACAGAGAAGCAACTGAACTGAAAGAAAGGTGAAACCAAGCAGCCCCCTCTGGCAAGCAGCTGCTGAAGACAGAGCTGGTGCCAGAATCCAAACCTTGGGACTCTGACTGTTGTATAAAAAAAATAAATATTAGAAACAAAAATAAATACCCATGTCTCCACGCTGGACAGGAGAAGTACAGTAAATTGCCAAATGTTTGGATTTTTTGTTTTGATAGTTTGTTTCCCACTCTCGAATCTAAGCTGCTATGGTTCCTTTCTTCCTTGTTTGTACGTGTTAGAAGTTCAGCACAAATGAAAAACAAACGAACTAAACAAAGAAGGCTGGATGAGCTTTGTTATTGTCAACAGGGATGTTTCCGATTATTGTAAAACTAGATGGGACTCAAGGCTTTAGAAACACCTCATTACTCAAATTAGCCATTGTTATTTACTATTACTAGGCTGCCATGTAGCAAAATGTTGAACACCTTCTAATTTTCTACTTTTACCTCTCAACAAGACGGTTTCCTTGTTACAAGTGGAGTTAAAACTGAATACAACTGCAGTACTGTTATTTACTATTACTAGGCTGCCATGTAGCAAAATGTTGAACACCTTCTAATTTTCTACTTCTACCTCTCAACAAGACGGTTTCCTTGTTACAAGTGGAGTTAAAACTGAATACAACTGCAGTAGTTCCAGGCCTATCTAATAAATAATATTGGACCCATTTCATCATCTGAACCTTTAATACCTAATATCTCTTAAGAACTCTATAAACTGAGGGAGAGCTTCTTGCCTTGTGAAAACAGATTAATGCTAGGAGAGGTCCATTAAGGGCAATAGAACAAATATTTATTACAAGCTTGCTGGGTGCCAGACTTCAATCCTAATAATGAATCCTCCCGTGAGAGCGGTAGGTGATAATATTTTCCTCATTTCTCAGGTGAGGAACCTCTTGGAGCAATTAACTTACCCAAGGTCACACAGCTAGTACATGGTGGAGTTCGTGACTTCACACAGTATCCATTCTCTTAATCCTTCTACTGTATCGCTTGATATGATGATAGCAGAATCACGCAGGTAATAAACTAGGGACAAAATTCAAGTCTACTTGATAGCTTCACTCAAAACTTCTTAGTCTGGGGTCACCAGAGGTGGTTTGTGTCTTGGGTTGGAAGTGTCTATAACTTTTTTTCAACAATTCACATAATCTAATGCATGGGTTCTTAATCTTTTCTTGTGCTATGGGCCCTTGTGGCTGTCTGCTGCAGCCTATGGACACCCTCTCACAATAATTTTTTAAATACATCACACACACACACATTATAGATTACAAATGAAGCCATTACATTGAAATCATCCAAATAGTAAAAAATAAATTTGTGAATAGCAATTACTATACTCCTTTATTAACACATTCAGTAGAAGCAACCAATGAGTCTGATAACTAATTTTAACATAGTGATGAGCATAAAAGTTATTTCACGGTATCTGTGACAGCATATGTGATATTGTATTTGAAATGAAAGTATCTCTGCTTTTTATTGGTGACAAAGTCAAAGGTACTGCCACTGGGATTTGTTGCTTACATTCATAATGGAAGGAAATGCTAAATTTCTTAATTCATAATGGAAGGAAATGCTGTTTCAGTTAGAGGTTAGTGAAAATAAAGATGAAATTTTTTCCCTTCCAAGTTTACTGACCCATTGAATCCTGACCATAGACCCTTACCCCAGGTTAAGAACTCTTATTAAATAACCCAATGATTATTACTTACATGGAAATGCTAAGTTTACTCATGATAAGACTTCACAGTCCAAAACATGTATTTTTTCATTGTTTTTTTCTGTGACATTTAATTATATCGATCCATTATAGTATTTGATCAATAATTAACATCCAGAAACAAATCACTGTGACTGGTGGACAGCATCTTTGCTGAGAACCACTACGGTGGATGATGTTTAAAGCGGACACTGTTTGATATAGTTGCTTCTTTGTTGGAAGGTAACACAGACACACCACTACCTAAGAGCACTGCACACCAGGACCATGTAATTTCAGTACAGCACAAAACTCTGCTGGGAAAAGGAAGCTAATGCTTTGAATAAATAAAAGAGTTTTCTACAAGTCTTAATTTCCTATGGTCTATCAGTGATTTGAGAGAACAAAGACCACTTGTAAACCTACAATGCATTGGCAGGGACTAAGTCTAAAATTTAGCTTAAGGTTTTGGTTGAAGATTTCAGAAAAACAGTGCCATACCAGTAGATACTATTGACTGAAAGACACATTTCTAAATGTGATGCTTCAGATTAATGGCTGCTTTGTTCAGGGTAAAACAATGTTCTCAATTTTGTGGTTAGCCTTTAAGTAAGTAAAGTAGGTCAGGATTTAGAGCAACCTTTAGGAATCAGAATGGAAGTTTATCCAAACATGAGCAACACAGGGTTCCTGCAAGATGGAGGCCATGTCAACACCAATAGAGGGACAGAAGACATCATTGTTTAGGGTTCCCAAACTGGCTGCATATTAGAATTCCCTAAGAAACTTACATACTGATGGCCAGGTTCTACCCCAGACTAATGAAACCAGGATATCTATAAAGGAGGCCTGGGAATCTGTATCTACAAGGGTGACACACATTGGTTTAGGGAATACTAGTGGATTAATGATGGTTCCAAATTCTTTGCCATTCTTCCCACCAGGAGAAATCTGGCCTTTCTCTGTGATGTGCTTTGACCATGTAATGCAATGGAAATAATCTGGGACTTTTAAGTGCAGGCCTTAAAAGGACTGGCATCTTTTGCTTCCCAGTTTGGAAGACCAATGGCCATGTTGTGAAGAAGTCCAGGCCAGGATACT
>NW_007730627.1:133230-158392 GCF_000696425.1 Galeopterus variegatus
CTTCCCAGTTTGGAAGACCAATGGCCATGTTGTGAAGAAGTCCAGGCCAGGATACTACATGATAAGAGGCCATATGGAAAGAGCACTGAGGGAGAGGAGATCATCTTGGAGGTCCCAGCCTTAGCCAGACTCCCAGCTGAATGCAGCTGCATGTGTGACCTCAGACTACCCCATCTGAATCAGAACCACCCAGCCGAGCCCATTCAATCCACTTAATTATGAGAAATAATAAATTGTTGTTTAAAGCCATTAAGATTTGGAGTGATTTATTATTTCACAATAAATAACTGAAAAAGGAACTATTTACTGACAATTCTTTATTCTTTTCCCTGAAGGATCTGTCCTTCCTATGTTGGAATCTAGATATGAGTTGAAAACCAAGGCCCAATCCATCTTTCCAATGCAGATATAAGACATAACTACACTGAGAGTTCAGGCAAAATCTTATATCATGCAAACAAAGGAAGATCAATTTCCATGTGGTCTTAGGCAAACCACCAGCCCCTGCTGTTTCCCCTTCCCCCCATTCCTGAATGCTAGCATGCACATCATCTGGGTGGCCTTTGTGGTTGAAACAGAGATGCACCATCGTCAAGGCTGGATTTTCTGCCAAGCTGCAGGGAGCGTGGTCAGCTGACAGCCTCCAGCTGTCAGCTCCATTCTGGTCTTCCTCAGCTGCGGAGAGCTGCCTTTCTCAAGACGATGCCCTTCCTGGGGCAGCCTGCATTTGGAGACTGAGTGAGGTGGGTGTACAAAGGCCTGGCTATTTTGGCCCAATATGGGACACTCTGATGGAAAATACCCTCCAGACCATTCCCTGCCAGCTTTGTCTGGCCTGCATCACAGTTTTATTTCTCCTTTGGTCCAATTCTTCTTCTGCCCCCTTCCTTCCACAGGTTTTGATCCCTAATAAATAGCTTGCATCCCCATCTTTGCCTCAGTGCCTGCTTTTGGAGAACCCAACCTGTGACTGCTGTGACGCTCTCTGATTGGGAGCTGGGGTGTGGCCTAATTGCTAGGTTCTGGTGTTCTGCCCACAGCCTGACTCCCACAGACGGACAGAGGATCTTTCTCCAGGTCTGGAAGATGGAGACCAAGAACCCATGAGTCAGGACATCCCTCTTTGTAGCAGGCAACAGAGCTGGGGGAGAGATGAAGATTCTGTTTAACAATTTCTGCAACAAAGCCAAAGCATTTTCCCAGGGAATTAACTGTATTTGGTGATCATTGTCTCAAATCTATTTAACAGTTACTGTCCTAACTTCTCATCCCCTCTCAACTAGTCAAACGCAAAAGTCACATCTATTGCTCTTTGCTTCCTGTGATCATATCCATGCATCCAAGGACTTGTGAAGACCTTTCTGGAACTGTTAGTTGCTTCAGAAACAGTTCATAATGCTCCTTAAGCTGTTTAAAATTCTAAAAAACTGAATCGTCAGCAGGAAATCCAAGAAAGGTAGGTGACTAGCTCTCTGTCATTCCCTCTGTGGATTGTCCGTGGCAACCTTCAAATCCTAGCCTCACTGTCCCTTCCATTCAAAGCCCTGTGGTCATTCTTTCCTCCATTTTTCAGTTGTGAGTAGTCAGAGAATCCAACTAAAGTTAACATTAGTGTTGGAAACGCCCAGTTAGAAGGCTGTGGCTGCTACTGCTCGGTCTGCAAACTGGGCTCTCTCCGTCTGCCTTCCTCCTTCTTGTGAGCATTCCTCTTTCCTTTATTATGAAATATTCCACGTGTTGCAGGATGTGCTACAGAATACACGGCCGAGCACCACCACGCCACCCCCCTTGCTGCTGCCACGCACTCACCCCGGGGGCAGGTGCACAGCCTGGATCTGTCCCACCAGAGTATTCCGTCCCCTCCCTGCTCTACTGCCCTCATAAGGACCCTGGGGTGAGGTGGAGAGATTGAGACTTGGGTGTCAGATCTCAGGTACTATTACTATTTGAAGTCTTAAGTTTCTCAGGTGAAGCTCCTATTTCCTCATTTATAAATTAGTAAAAAACATGACTTAGTTTACAGAGTAGCCACTAGGATTCCATAAAATTGTGGATAAAAAAGTGTGTGGCAGGCCATGGCCTAAGGGCTCACAAATGCTGAATAACTGGTAGCTGTCCTCAGTGTTTCCCTTGACCTTCCCAACACCCCTATGAAGGAGCTGTTCTCACTCAATGTTCACAGAACCAGTAACCAGCCCATAGCCAGTAAGTGGCAAAAAATGAAATTCAAACCAGGTCTGTCTAACTCCACGGTCCACCTTCCTCTCACTACACCAGACTGCCTCCAATCGATGATGCCTCTCCACAACAGCCGAGCTTTGAGGGTGGTGTGCTCCTTTCCTTGGGTTTCTCTAGAAGTAACCACTAGCTGAAGGTCTAATTCCTGTTGGAAACCAGGACATTTTGGGAGCTGCCCCTGAGGAGAGTGTGGCAGATGATAGTCCTGAGGGCTCCATAAACCAAATGCAGGTGGGGGTCAAGGTGTCAGTCTTGGTGCAGGACTTGTGCTTTAGGGGGCTGCAGGTAGCTACTAGGGCTGCTGAGGAGAGACCCAGGACATTAGCATGTGGTGCTCATTCCGTGGATACTCAGCTTTCAAGCTGGTATGAATGCACAGAAACACCAGCTCTCAAACAGGAAGTTGGTCCTCCCAGCGTGGACATTCCAAAGCTTATATACCCCGACCTTTCTCAGGAGCTCGGAGTCAAGCATTAAAAAGGTAGTCTTGTGAAACAGATGGAGAATCTTCTTCCAATAAAGCTCTTAACACAATCCTTACTTCCAGGGTCTCCCCACTTCGAATTCATTCTATTGCTGCCATTTTAAACTACCATAAGAACAGCTTTGAAAATGTGTTTAAAAACCTTGAGTGGCTCTGTACTGCTTGAACAATGGAACACACTCCCTTTAGCCCACCATCAAGGTCCCATGGTCCCGTTCTGGTTTCTCTCTCAGCTCATTCTCTAAGCTCCAGACTCAAACCCAGACTATGCCCTCACCCTGTGTCCTGCCCTGTACTCTCTTATCCCTGGCTCTGCCCACCATTTTCTCTCGTTTTGGCCAATTTCAGCCTGTGTTCTTTTCTTAATATTATAAGTTTCCAGATAAAGCCATCATTCTTCTTAACACTGGATGAACCAGGCCTCACCACCAACTAAGCTCTAGTGCCTTTTTAAAAACCTGATACTCTATTCGTCTATAATAGGAGGTGGTCACCATGGACAGGATTCAGAGTTACAGTACATGTGAAATACATTCTTTTTCAGGCCTGCTTCCA
Source organism: Galeopterus variegatus (assembly GCF_000696425.1). Classification (NCBI taxonomy): domain Eukaryota; kingdom Metazoa; phylum Chordata; class Mammalia; order Dermoptera; family Cynocephalidae; genus Galeopterus; species Galeopterus variegatus. The sequence goes on from NW_007730627.1 coordinate 136,508, forward strand.
TTATGGCAGACACGTATCCAGGCTCCAATTCTAACTGTACCAGTATTCTGCTTCGATTTCATCATCCCAGTGATGGGTACGCTTGTGAAGTAGAAAAATACTGGGCTGGACGCCTGGAGACCTGGAATCCAATCTCTGCTTGGACAGGAAATGGGTAGGAGACTTTGAGAAAATCACTTAACATCTGGGCTTCAGTTTCTTACCTGGAAAATGAGATCTAAAATTCATTCTGGCTATAAAAATGCTCCCTAGCTGAGATAATCCATCCTGCAAATATTGAATAAACTCAAATTTATATTGACATGGAAAGTATAAAATAAAAATAACAATGACTGAAGCACAATCAGGGAAATTAGACTTATTGGAAATGATGCAAAACTCATTATAGCAAACGCCACACCTAGTAAAATTTGATAAAAATGAAAACTCATCAATCACTCAAACCTGTCTTTCAATGTTTACATGAAGAATAATTAGTCCCAATTAGAATATTTTCAATAATATAATAATAGAAAAAATTGAAATGGTTTAATTGCTTTCTTCAGGACATTTAGCTTCAGTTTATACTAGAAAAATGTTTTTAAAGAAATTCATCGGTGTGGCTATTATTCTGATTAAAATTTTTTGTTTGTAAATGTGGGGTCAACACTTCCTTGAGGCTGACAGGATGATTCAATGACGTAAGAATAAAATGTCCTGCATTTCAAAAGAAGCAACAATCTCAACACAGATATGAACAGCAACTTTGATACTGGAGAAGGGCAAAGAAAGACCCTAAAAAGAACAACAGGGTGGCCTTGACAGTGATAACAAGGGTTGTCAACAGCCAAGAACAAAGAGGATTAGATCTCAGGGACCCAGAGATAATGCTGGTAGGGCTCAGAATCAAGATGGGTGCAGGGGCTACCCATGGTCTTGGTTATCTATTAGCCTGAGAATTACATTTTATATACAGTATATTCCTCTCTCCAAGTAGATATAGACAGAGGTAGATATATAAACACACACACACATATATAAGTGTAGAGAGAATTATGACATTTGCTGAGGGCCACTATACTATTCTACATTGCCTGCTAACTGAGCCCTTCTGGTAATTAATGAAAAACAGATACTTCAGATTTTTGTTAGAAGATATCTTAGAGATAATTCAGTCCAGGGCCACTATACTATTCTACATTGCCTGCTAACTGAGCCCTTCTGGTCATTAATGAAAAACAGATACTTCAGATTTTTGTTAGAAGATATCTTAGAGATAATTCAGTCCAAACCTTGCATTTAACCGACAAACTGAAGTGCAGAAAGTCTGTTGCCCCAGATTATATACAATGCATGTCCAATTCTTAGAACGGTAGAAATACTGTACCAAAGACTCGCTGCCTTCTAGGCCAGAACCAACAAGAAGAAACAAGAAACGTTCATTTTCATCCTATCTCTGAAGGCTGGCTGGAGCTGCATTTGGTTTCCCTGGGCATTGTCCATGTGATACATGGGGAAAATTACCCCCTCTCTCAGTGCCCTGTTGCTCCCCTGGGAGAGCCAGCACCCCTTATGTGAACATTTTAGGTAACCATCTGGAGACACGTCTACTTTGGTTTTGATTTTTTAAATTAAGAGCTGTGGTGTTTGGCAGAGAGTGGGGTTTCTTTTTTGGCAGACACATACACATGCTTCTGTGTTGTGTGTCTAATGCTGAAAAGCAAGTTTGTGGCTAAGGTTGGTTTTCTCCATTATCAGATGCTTGACATTTGGACAGTATTCCCAGATCCAAGCCTCACAGAGAATGTCTTTGTCCACACAGAGCTCTTACCCTCCTCCGTTCCCCTCATCTCCAGGCACTACCCTAATCCAGCACTGAGGCACTAAGGGGGAAGGATTTTGAAATCACCTACATAAAATGCAGATCCCTTGCTGCGTGGTAAAACACTCCCTATCTCAAACATATGTGGGCCTTGCTTCTTTTGTTACCCGGTTTTTGGCAGCCGGAGGAGCACCATTTCATCCCTAAATGTGTTTTGTGTTCACAAGAAGAGTCGGCGGGCTTAGTGTGATATTTGCCACCAGTTTCTGACTGGCAGCCAAGTCCTCTTCCCACCTCTGTGGCACATGCTGCCCTGAAGCAGCGATCTGGGCTCCCAAGCTGGATGTTTTATGCGAAGAGCCAAGCAGGATGCATGTGCAATGCCAGGCACTGGAGCATGTCAGCAGACTGGTCCGGGGGACATAAAATAACAGGTGGTGGAGGCAGCCGGGAAAGGATCTTGAGGAGTTAGTGCCTGGTGGGATTCACATTACAAGGCAGTGCAGTGGACAGGGAGACGCAATGTGTCCATCGCTCTCTGCAGCTCAACACACATGTTTGACCTTAATGGCCTGAATATTAATATTTCAGCTTTCCCCTATGGGTTGATTTTCAATTAAATATTTTCCTACATCTTGACTTTGACTATTTATAATTTTCCTTTTGTTGTATATATTCTTGTAAGCAATCCAGGGTAATCATAATAAAGATAAAAATAGCAACATTTACTGAGTCAGGCACTGCTGTAAGCTTATTAGCTCATTCGAATCCTCTCAACAGTCCTATGAGGATACCATAGACCGGGGGGCTTAAGCAACAGGAATTTATGTCTCCCAGGTCTGGAGGCTGGGATGACCAAGATCAAGGTTCTGGCCAGTTTGGTTTCTGGTGAGTGCTTGCTTCTTGGCTTTCAGACAGATGGCATTGAATCAGGACCCTACCCTTATGACCTCATTAAATATGAATTATCACGTTATAGGACCTATCTCCCTTTATAGTCACAGTGGGGACAGAGCTTCAACATATCCATTTGGGGAGGACAAAATTTAGTCCGTAGGTATAATTGAATTTTTTTTTAAATTTAATTTTATTTTGTCAATATACAATGTGGTTGATTATTGTGGCCCATTACCAAAACCTCCCTCCCTCCTCTCTGAGCCCCCTCCCTCCCAACAACCTCCTTTCTGTTCTCTTGTCCTGTCAACTTCAAGGAATTGTAATTGTTGTGTCTTCCCCCGCCCAGGTTATTTGTGTATTTATTTATTTATTTTTAGCTCCCACAGGTAAGTGAGAACATGTAATATTTCTCTTTCTGTGCCTGACTTGTTTCACTATAATTGAAATTTTTTAAAAAAATGAGTAAATGGGTTAAACAGCAAATTAGAAATAGCAGGAGAGAAGAACAGAGAACTAGAAGAAAGATCAGTAGAAAATATCAAAAGTGAAGCATGAAGAGAAAAATGGATGAAAATAAAGATATAAGAGATAAAATAAAAAGGTTTAACATTCATGTAAGCAGAGTCTTAGAAGGAGAGGAGAGAGAGAGTGGAGCACAGGCAATGTGTGAAGAGATAATGACTGAAAACTTTCCACATGTGACAAAAGACATCAAGGCATATGTATTAGTCCATTTATGTTGCTTATTAAAAAAAATACCTGGAACTGGGTAACTTATAAAGAATGTAATTTATTGCTTACAGTTTCAGAGGCTGGAAGTCCAAAGTCCAGGGAACACATCTGGTGAGGGTCTTAGTGGTGTTGACAGTGACAGCAGGGTATCACAATGTGAAATGGTGGAGGAAAGAGAGGGATAGTCCCTCCTGCACTCTCCTTTTAAAGCCCTCAGAATCATGCCCCTGACCACCATTATTAATCCTTCACTAAGGCACTGTCCTGCAATCTAATCACCTCTTCAAGGCCCCACCTTTCAGTTACCATAATAGGATTTCCCACCCTCAACAGTTACTGTGGGATTTAAGCCTCAGTGAGGTTGGGGGGGATCCAATCTACAGCACCACAGTTTCAAAAAGCTCAAGAAACCCAAGAAGGATAAATATATAAATTATAAAAATCACACCTATAAGTCCAAAATTTTTGGAAAACTGAAAAGAAAATCTTAAAAGCAGTCGGGGGGGGGGGGGGGGGGGAGGAAAAAAAAAAAAAAACGGGGGGGGGGAGGAATCAAACACTAAAAACAATCACCTTTAAAGGAACACTGATAAAAGTAACAGCTGACTTCTCATCAGAAATGGTGCAGGTCAGACAATGGTACAGTAACATCTTCAATGTGCTGAAAGAAAATAACTGCCAAGCTAAAATTCCATTTCATGGAAAATGTCCTTCCCAATTAAAGGCAACATAAAGACATTTTTGGACAAACAAAAACAAATACTTTTTTGTCAACATGACTTTACTAAAATAAATACTAAAGAGTTTCTCTAGGCTAAGGAAAATAATCCCAGTCAGAAGCATAGAAATGCAAGAAAGACTGAAGGGCTACTGAAAGCGTAAATATATGGGTAACTCTAAGAGACTGTTGGCTATATAAAATGCTATAAATAACATCTTCTGGTATTTAAATTATATATAGAAATGCTTTGTTTTTTAGATGATAACACAAAAGGCAGGAGGGTTGGTAAGGAAGATACAGTGCTCTAAGGTTTGTGCATTTGTCTGGAAAGTGGTAAAATTCTAATTTATATTAGGATCAACTAAGTCTAGAATTTATATTGTGCTTTCTAATATAGTCTCTGTTTTCTGTTGCTTAAAACAGAATATCTGAAACTGGATAATTTACAAAGAAATGAAATTTATTTCTTACAATTTTGGAGGCTGGGAAGTGCACCTGGTGAGGGCCTTTTTCCTGGTGAGGACTTCAGAGTCCTGAGGTGCACAGGATGTCACATGATGAGAGGGCCAGAGCATGTTCATGTGCTCTCTCCATCTTCTTATAATGCCACCAGTCTGCTCCCATGATAACCCATTCATCCATTCCATGAATGGGTTAAACAATTCATGAGAGCATAGCCCTCATGATCCAATCACCTCTTAAAGGCCCCACCTTTTAAATAGTCAAATTCCCCACCCTCTTAATACAGTTACACTGTAAATTAAGTTTCAACATGAGTTTGGAGGGGACAAACATTCAAACCCTACAAATCACTAAACAAGATTAAAAGAATGTATAGCTAACAAGCTTTACATGGGAAAAAATGATATAGAACACGAGTAACACAGAAGAGTGCAATAAAGAAGAAAAAAAGGGAATATAGAACAAGTGGGACAGAGAAAACATAGTAAAATACTCATAGTAGATTTAAACACAAATACATCAGTAATTACATTAAATATAAATGGATTATCCAATAAAAAATATTGTCAGGGTCTATAAAAAAGAGAATCCTACTAAATATTGCTTAAAAGAGACAAATCTTAAAAATAAGGATACAGAAAGATTGAAAGTAAACGTTGAAGAAAAATAGGCCATGCAAATACTAATCAAAAGAAAGTTGGCATAGGTATATGGGTATACTACTATCAGCAAAGTAGACTTTAAGGCAAGAGCATTACTAGAGATTTTAAAAAGGGTAATTCATAAGAATACAAGATTTAGTACCAGGACATATAGCATTTCTACAATTATGCCAGTAACAACACAAAAAGAATAAAGTAAAAATATATGTAAAAGGAGAACTAGAAAAATCTTCAATTATAGTGAGAGATTTTAACAGACCTCTCTTGTTAACTGATAGGACAAGCAGGAAAAAAGTAGAGAAAAAAAGGATATTTAAATAAGGTTTAAAGCACAAATTAATACAATGGAAAACAAAAATACAATAGAGAAAATCAACAAAGACAAAAATTGGGTCTTTGAAAAGAATAATAAAATTGTTAAACCTCAGGCAAGAGAGGTACAAATTACTAATACTACCACAGATCTTAAGAGACATTAAATTATAGTAAGATGATGTTACAAAAGCAACTTTATGTCAATGAATTTGAAGTTTTAGATGAAAGAAATTCCTGAAAAAATTACAACCTAAGAAAACTGACATAAAAGGAAATAGAAAAGGTGATTAATCCCATATTTATTATAGAAATTGAATCTGTAATTTAAAATCTTCCCTCAAAGAAACCTCCAGGCCCAGATGGCTTCAACAATGAATTCGAACACTTTGAGAGAGTTATTTCAGACACTAGAAAGAGAGGAGACACTTCTCAACTCATTCTATTAGGTCAGCATAACCCTGATTCCAAAACCTGAAAAGGACAATCCAAGCAAGGAAAATTACAGGAATTAATGTCTGACCTCTGAAGTGGAGCTTGCACTAGGGGTATCGGCTACAGAGATTTTGTCCCGGGGCTCCACTTGTAATATAAAAATGTGATCACACCATTTTCCAGAAGGGATTATGTTGATCCTTCCTCTTGTAATTTGTCAAGCTGTCCTTTTTATTTTTCCTCCACAAATAGACTGTAATTCTCTCATTAAAGATTTGCCTCTTTGGACTGAGTTTTTGTCTTTCTAATTGTCTCTTTATCTCTCAAACAATGCCTAAACTTTTGTCTGGTTTTACATTAAGTCCTATGTACTTTCATGTGAACTCAGATCACTCTTCTCTGTGGAAAGCAGGGGCCCAGACGACACATGTTGGCTGTTGTATGACTTTTCTTAAGGTCAACCATGTCTTACTGGGATTCACGCTTTATTTTCCATCCCATTAGCCCACTCCCACATCCTGCAGCCCCCAACCGTTTTCATACCTGATGGAAGTTACCCACTTGCCGTACATAACCAGCCACTTCATCATCAGATTTAAAGATCTTCCAAACTTTTCTTTTCGCCTTCCTGTATTCCTGGGATCCTTTCCAGTCCATGGCCATCAAGGAGTGCTCTGTCAGGGGAGCTGCGACGATGATGTCCAGTTGGCCATTGTAGATCAGAACCTGGAGTGAAATAAAGCCATCAGCAAATGCAGGATTCAGAAGGTGAAGGTAGCGAATCTATCCAGGTATAGGCAGTAAGCCAGCAAAAGAGAAAAGGAAACATGAGCTTTTCTGCTATACAGGTAATGCTCAAAGAGGCCAGCTCTGCAGATTAGAGGGGTTTTCATACCAGTTAACCGTACACTCCAACAATCTAAAGTAAACTCAAGCCTGTCTCAACTATTGAATTCTTCCAAGTTTGATTCTTCATAGTAATCTACATAAAGACCTTGGTTACAAAAACATTTGTGATGTATTACCCAATGATATATATAGGCTTTCCTTGGATGTATGGCTATGCTAAGAAGGAAGATTGTGGTTACATTTTAGTGGAACTAAGGAATACTACACCCTAGGATTTTCATAAAGTCTGCATTTCATTAACTTCAATTTTAGGCAGTGCCATAGCTGGGAAGCGGGGCTGTCTCTCGGGGGTTGCTAATCCATATTGCTGTTCCCTCCTACATTGATTTCAGTGGCAACTATAATTTTTTGAGGCAGACAGACAGATGCAGGTGCCTCAACTTTGTTACTTATTGGAGGCAACTCTGCCTGCCATGCCACTTCCCAGATTTCCTCTTCTTAACTATGACAGCCACTTGTCAACATTGAAGAATGTCCTTTCTTTCTAGAATACATTTTTTTTTTTGCCAGACTGATGATTATCATAGGAGAAATAATGCTGAGGCAACTATTCTCTTTCCTCTCAAAACAATTTTCAGTTTGTATGAAAAAAAATTCAGATAATATCCAGTGCTGGTAAGGTTGTAAAACTGCTGGGCATAGTATAACATGGTAATACTCTTTAGGAAAGCAATAATCATAATGTGCCTAAAGACTTAAAAATGTTGAGTTCTTTGTCCCAATAATCCCAATTTGTAGAACGTACTCTATGAAAAAAAATTATATAACTGTATTCACTGAGTCTTACTATAACTAACAAAACTTGAACACAATCTAAAAGTCCTATAACTGGTGAGTAGTTAAATACACAGTGGCACAGGAATTCTATGGAATATTGTAAAGCCATTTAAAATGTTTGACTGAACCATGACACCATGTGGAGAATGCTTACCACATGTTAAGCATAAAAGCTGAAAGTCAAATATGAGATATATCACAACTACGACTGTATAAAATAAGTATACACATTCACATACATGGAGTGAAAGTCTGAAAAAAATTAATGCAGTTGATTAATTTAGATAGTGGAAATCTGAGTAATTTTCTCCTTTGATTTTTGTCCTTCTTACTATTTTTTATGCAACTAACATGATATTGATTATAAAGTATTGCCACTCTACCCCCAGCTAAGAGGTTTTCCTCAACTCCATGCTACCTTTGATCTATCTGGAGCCTCTGATTTGGCCCAAGTGGAGACCTTTGGTTGAATCCTCAAATTGGATATAAAATGTTTCAATGCATATGTTTCCGTCTCTGCCTTCATAGTGCAGGCTTCTTAAAAGGTTTAAATGTAATTAAAAAGCCCAGGACTATTAACACACTCCAAATCCTCAAGCAGCAGTGAGATGGGATGCAGTCTAAGATGAAAGAGCCCAGGGCCTCCGCTGCAGGAGCACTGGGCCTTTCATGTCCCCATCACCATCATCACCCCCACTCTCCCAGGCAGAACCCGAGGCAAAAATCCTGACAGATGTAAAGCCTCTTTAAAAAATCAACTTCACTACAACAATAAAATATTTGAATTGTTTACACAAAGAAATTACCTCAAAGACCTTGAGTACTTATGGCCTATGCAAAACCTCCTACAGCTGTTCTGGCCAACAGTATGGAAACAATTATGTATGATCAGTACCATCAAACAAGGCTAACTACCTCACCATTCGAGAAAGGCCTGATGATGGCTGTTTAACAAAGATCATCATGTACAAAATAATCCCTCTTCTAGAATTCAATGAAAATATGCTTATTAATTAGCAAACACACAAGTATATATATTCATTTTCCCTCTCCACTGCCAGCTTGTGTCATCTCCCATAAGAATATCTTGCAGCTACCTTTACTGACTATCATTGCTGTATTTTGAAATCAATGTGAATTTTTTTCATCCTTAAGGGGCAATAAGAAACTCCACAGGTTACAGCAAAAACAGGTTTATATGTGGGCCGGCCCGGTAGCGTGACACCGAGGGTTGCGATCCCGTTGCCGGTCCTGGTCCGGTACGGGCGCGACACTGAGGGTTGTGATCCGTTGCCGGACACGAAAAAAGACAAAAAGGAAAAAAAAAAAAAACAGGTTTATATGTGGGCCGGCCCGGTAGCGTGACACCGCGGGTTGCGCTCCCGTTACCGGTCCTGGTCCGGTACGGGCGCGACACTGAGGGTTGTGATCCGTTGCCGGACACGAAAAAAGACAAAAAGGAAAAAAAAAAAAAAACAGGTTTATATGTACAGCATTAGAATGCATGTTTGTTGAACTGAATTGAAATGAGGCCCATACCCTGAGTTGTTTCCTTTGTTATTCAAGACTCATCATAAACAAGAACACCAGCTCTGGAACAAGGCAGTGAAGAACTGAACTGCATAATTTTGCACAAGCAATGTACAGAAGGCCTGAATTTGGGGCATATGAAAATCTTTCTTTTGCAAAGCAAGGAAAACGTTTTTAACTTCAAAAGGACACATAAATCAAATGCAACAAGAAAAGAAATCAGATTAATGATCAAGTGAAGGGATTTCAGAGCTGGCATTTAAAGCGGTCAGCATCAGCATTAAATATAAGAATTTCAGAGCTTTTATTTTTACCTAAATGTCACATTTACTCTGGTCAGCCCCCATAAGAATATCCCAGTCAAGTGCCTCCAGGCTGGATGAGTGGGTGAGGTCCCAGTGACTGTGAGTCTGAGAAGCCAGGCAGGCGTAGCACAGAAGTGGTCTTAACGGCACATATCAGCTACCCACATCCTGACACAGAACTTCCAGGGCAGTACCTATGCCCCAACAGGTTGGCCAGTCTTGAAGGCTGTGCACACATTCGCCTACTCCTCCACTGGCAGTATGATCAACTGTCCCAGTTTGCCCTGGATTGAGGGGTTCCCTAGGATGTAGAGCTTTCAGTGCCCAAACTGAGACAGTCTGGGGCGAACCTGCACCTGAGGCTTGCTGGGATTTTAAGCAACAAGGTCTGAAGACAGAAGCGGGGAGACAAATGAATACAGCTTTTAGCCATGCTTCCCTTGTCAGCAGTGATCCGAACAAACAAGGAGCAAGGACAGGGCTGGTAGGAACTGGTTTCCAGCGATGTAGCAGGCAGCGCCCTGAGCACCCAGTCTCCCCACTTTCCTTTCTGGTCAGCTGCGAGGCCTCAGTTAAGGAGCGAAGGCACTCCTTTTTGAGACTTTTTTTTCTCTTACTCCTTAGAGGGCAGGCTGGTTAGCTCACTGAAACTGGTGTTTATGCAATGACATGAAAAAATGCTTATCATGTGAAAAAAATTAATGAAAAACTGTGATTCTATTGTTGTGCTCTATTACTGCTACCTTTAAAAAATAGTCTTCAAACTTGGGGAAAGCATATATCAAAATACAGGCAATTAAGGTAACTGAGGTATGGTTGATTTGTTTTGGCTGGACTATTTTCTAGTTTTTTGATAAACGTGGTTAACAATGATTTTATAATGAAAAAATAGCAATACAAACAATAACACGAAAAGGTTGGGCACCTCCATTTGGCAAAAGATAGGTGTTTGTGGGGGAAGAACTCATGATAATTCAAATACAGCCAGCTTTCAATTTTTCATGACAACTAGCCGACCTTTAGTTCACAGACAATCTTTAAAAATTCATTCCAGAATTTAAGCATTTAATGAGAGATGGCATTAGGTGATTTAGATTACAAACATCCTTTTTTATTGTCAGAAGGAAGAGATGAGAGAAGCATTTTTATTACAGGGTTTTTTTTTGGTTTATTTATTTATTTAATTTTTCAAAGTGCTTTCATGAACATATGGATTTATTCTTGTACTGCTTCACAAGGTCGAAGGAGAAGCACTACACTGCCTATCTCCACTTTACTAAGGAAACTGTGATACTGTGAGATGCCACAGTGAGTCCTAGATCTTGGATTTCCAAACTTCTACTTAGAAGTCCTTAAGAAAGGAGCTAGCATTTATTGACACCCCTCAGCTAAATGTTTAGCACTACCAAAACCCTCTGGACACTGGGAGCTGGTTGAGGATGAGACATGGCTCCTATCTCCAGTTCAGAAACAATCTTGGTTTGTTGTCCAGCTCTGGTGACAACGCTCAGTCATTTCTCTTTGGCTGTATGGACAAGGATATATGCAAGGACATTACTCACAGCTGGCGACATATGCCTTGCTTCTGCTGCAGGGAGTGGCCTTGATTTAAGCAGCTGTGGAAGAGTATCGGCTGCTTGAAGGGGACTCTGAATGCTGCTACATCTGCAGCCCTCGCACAGTGCCTGACACCCATACGACCTATTGACAATGGCTGGGTATGGATTCTGCTCTGTAAGGTTTTGTGTAATGCTGTGACCATCTGCTCACTCACGTCTACTCTTCCTTTTCCTGGTAACTGTCCTTTGGGCCACTCATGCCCTCAATGGATATAGCCCTGGTGGGAGCTGTCAATCACAGTGCACCTCTTATGTGCAAAAAATGAGCCTGTGACCCAAGTTAGGGCACTCACATGCTCTTTCCCTAAAATCTGAATCCTCGGCAGAGGGACACAGGGTTCCCTGATGAGTCTGTCTATTAGTTTTGCTACCTAGATTCCCAGAATTCTCTCTGGTCCCTATCTTTTCTCACCTCAGTTCTTCAAGTTTCCTGTGAATTCTGTGACCTATCACGTCTTCCAATCAATTCCTTTCATGCTTCTGGTAGCCAGAGTTGTCATTTATACAATGCTTGTACTACTGTTTTTCTTAGAAAAAAAATATTTCTCTGTATCCATGTCTCTGTCATGGGTAGAAAAGAAAAATCAATAGATCTCTGTCCAACACCACTCATTTAGTTCATTTCCTCCTTGACCTGCAGGCAGCTGAGTGTCACTTCCATCTCAACCGGAAGGAAGTGGCCTCTGTCTGAGTTGGGGAAAAGGGTGCCTGCTCCCTTATGTACATACTGTGTTTTGTTTGTTTTCTCCATTGGTTCATATGAAAATCTATACTTACTCACAGACAAATATTTATGGAGAGCCTGAGGACTAAGAACCAAGGAACAGATATGAAGAGAAGTGACCCTTGTCCTCATAACACTTCAGATTTTTTTTTTTTTTTAAACTTTTCAAAACAGTGAATAATCAGAAGAGGACAGGCAAGTTTACTCTTTCATTCTCTAAGTTTTCCTTAGAAGAAGGGCCAAAAAAAAGTCAGTTACACTTAAACATTTCCAAAAAGCTAGTCATGTTAACAGCTCAAATCATAAACTTTTCAGGTTCTGGATGCACATAAATCAGCAATTTATTCATGGATTCAACTCTCTCAGCAAGAAAATCTCTCCCTAATTAAGACCTAATGAATAGAGTCAGATGATGATTATCCCTTATTTTCCACAGCATATGTCTCTTGAAGAGTAAATATTTTCAAGGCAGATATAAAGCATCCAATGGTTTTAGCCAAAGATACCTGCAGGAGAGAATACCTATAGACTCATTTAGAAAGATTTCACACCCTCCAAACTCAGATTTTTACCTTAAGTAAGGGGTGCCACATGACAAGCAAAGGTGAAAAACGAGATCTGTGCTCTTAAGATGCCTGTACAACTTGGAAGAAGGATGTGAGGCAGAAGTATGCATAAACATGCATTTTGGTATATTTTCATTGTCACAGAATAAAAGCAGAATTCTGAAAATAAAACACATGAGGTCCACTTACTGATCTAAACTTTACCTGTCTTTTGTTGTTGTTAAAAACAAAAACAAAACACACATATTACCCACAGAAAACACAATGCTTTTCTCTTTATTATACAGTTACTTCTCTACTTATTAGGAAAATTCCAGAAACACCACAGGAGGTTTTGGTCTCTCGGTATAACAGGAAAGCAAATTGTACTTTTGTGAGGAGGCTGGATTTTTGTTGTTGCATTTTTAGACGAAAGATTTATGCTTATATCTTGGCCCATTTACAATACATCATAATACTTTGCAGACAAAGTTATGCTCTTTTCCCAATGATCTAGTGACCTTAATCTCTAACATTTTGTGGTTTCCTGTTTGGGGAAATGATTGAACAGCAGCCTAAGCTATTCCAGGCTGCGCAGCATTCCCAGTTGGCCTCTATCTGTCTCAGTTTTGAATGTTCTCCTGTTCACTAATCAAAAAAAAATTTTTTTTTTAAAGAAACTTTCCCTACAGATGCTAAATCAATGAAACTCCTACAAAGCAGCCCTCCACACTTCCTCTTCTGGCTGCTTTACTTATCAGTCTTCTATTACAAACTCTAATGTAACTGGGAGTTCTTTCTGCCTGAAGCAATTAGCAAGGCTCACCAGTTCCTTTCCCTTGAACAGAAGAGTATTAATTTCACTAATATTCAGCTTGACAAACAATAATTCCCAAGGGTTTCCCAAAAGCTCAACTGCAAAAGAAAACTTTGATTCAGCTCAGGCGCATAACAACGTTTAAGAAATGTTCCCGACTGAGGGCAGAGTTGTTACCCTTCCTTGGACAATGCCTTGGCCTCGGCCCCGGTTGCCCATTGCTTGCACTTTTGGCTCTAGTTCTTCCTGGTGACTTTACAGAGACTTAGAGATGTAATGCTTAGGAGCCCGAGTCCCCAGGGTCTGCTTGGAGAAGACTGTAGTAGAAAAATATTACAACTACTGAATGAAACAGTAGTCACTTCTGCAAATAAGTTGTTCTTTAAAAGGAATATATTTTGGGCCGGCCCGGTGGTGCACTTGCGCCGCTTGGGAGCGCGGCGGTGCTCCCACCGAGGGTTCGGATCCCACATACAGACCGGCCGCTCACTGGCTGAGCGAGGTGCGGGCGCAACACCGAGGGTTGCGATCCCGTTGCCGGTCCCGGTCCGGTACAGGCGCAACACTGAGGGTTGCGATCCGTTGCTGGTCACGAAAAAAAGACAAAAAGGAAAAAAAAAAGGGATATATTTTGCTTCCAAGTTTAGGGGAATAAAAGAAGGAAAGAGAGAAAGTAAAGTTAGAATAAACACCCCCATGTGCCTGCCATTCCCCTGCCAGCTGGCTTTGCCAAGAAGGAAAAATGAACGTGGAGCAACAAGTGTGAGTGTCCAGCCACTACACAAATAATGTCTTTCAGCTAAAAAGACCCATCCCTGCTTTCTTGCAACTTAACTCTAAATAATTTAGTTGCTTTTAGAGGGGAACAAGAAGCAAAGCCAACCTGAAGAGGATCCAGAAAGCCATCACTCCACCCCAGGGATCTCTGAAAGAGTGTTCAACTACCTAGAACAGCACACTTAAGATGACTTTTAATAATGACCCAGCATATCTTCCCTCTAGTTTGAATACAAAAGTCCTGGGGGCCCACTCTAGGGGGTCCTTTACTCTGCTTATTTCAGGGTCTGTTCTCATAGCCCTTTTCTGATCCTCTCACCACTCAAGAATCTCCTCCAACCATCATCAGTAACTAGACTTTCATCAACTGAAAGTGTCCCAGCAACAGGCCTGCCTCCTCCCCAAGACAAATTGCTCCAGAAGAGGAATGTCTTCCCTGGTGGTCAGGAGGTCAGCTTCAAGGTCACACCAAATGTCTTCTCCAAAGACTGCAAGGTGCTTGCCAATGTTATTACCCTACCTACAGGTGGGTCAAGGACCCAATTTCTTTCTCTTTACACATCATTAAATGTATTTAATTAACAATTATACATTTGCACACAATCCCACCAACAAGAAACAGCCCTGCAGAGCATGGAAAAAATGGTTTAATTTATAGGTAATTAAGTCTATAGTTTTGTCCTAACTTGAAATGTGGTTAGTCCAAATTGAGATGTGCTATAAGTCTAAGATACACACAGGATTTTGAAGATTTAGTACAAAGAAAAGAATGTAAAATATCTCAATAAGTTCTTAGTATTGATTGCAAGTTGATGTGACAACATTTTATATAGAAAGAATTAAGAACAAGATATTATTAAAATTGATTTCACCTGCTGCTTTTATATTTTTCATGTGCCTTCTAGAAAATTTAAAACTGCCTATCTGGCTTGAATCTTATTTCTACTGGACAGAATTGGTATACTTGGGTTTGGTACATTCTAGAAAGAATATTGGTCACTTTGTCAACAGTTGCCAACTGACAGAAAAGTGATTTCCAAGGACAGCCACTCGTACAGGAACAGTTTGCAGTTCATGAAGCTGGATTAAGGAAATTGTAAAATATGTCCATGCGGAAGAGCAGCAGCAGTGTCACTGTGGAGTAGACAGGAGCTATGGGAAAATCCCCCTGACACCAGCTCCCCTGCTAGCTCCCTGCTCCCTGTCATTATCACCACCACTCAAGTTCAAAATAGCACTGCTAGGAATTGAATGGATTCACCATGGATTGTGAGGGGGGAAAAAACAAGAACGCTCTGACCCCTGCCACTAATGCCCTTCCCAGCTAAAGTTATCCCAAGTGCCAGCAGAGAGCAGGGCAGGTTTATCGCAGGAGAAATGCTAAACAATCTGCAAAAGGCATTAGTCTTGGGCCGGCCCGGTGGCGCACTGCGCTAGTGCGCTGCTTGGGAAGCGCGGCAGCGCTCCCTGGAAAAACAAAAATAAAAAGAAAGGCACTGGCTTTCCATTCTAGTAGAGCTTATTTTCTTATTTTCTTTTTTAAAATAAAAAATTAAAGTTTTACTGTATCCTCCAACACCGCAGTGGATAGTGGGGGGCACACACTGCTTTGGAGACCACTGATTCCCAGTGGTCTTGTCTTTTCAAACACTTGTATCATCTTTTTGCATCTCCTCCTCTTATACCATGGCACGAGGAATAAAGATTGAGTAGCTATCACAGTGTGGTGACATTTATTGCACAACAGATACTACTAACTGCATCCAGAAAGGAACACTCCCCCCACCCTTTCCCCATTTATCTTTTCAAAGTAAAGTCAGCTGATGTGATTGCTTGTCTTTCATAGCGGTTGGATTTCATAGCAACTGGATTTAAACATTGCACTTCTTAGCTTATTGATTTCTAGATCCCTGGAACCTGCATAGCAAACAGTATTGTCACCTATTATCTTTCTCTCTGAACCACCCTGACCCTGCCATACTTGAGTGACACAGATTGAATTCTACTTTTCCTGTATCCATAAATCACAAGTGTACTTTCTAATGTTTTGAGCATGAGGTATTCTCAAACAACAACAAAATAAGGCCCTTTCAAAATGATGACGGTGCTCACCAAGCAAAGCAACTTGAAACAAATCCATGCATGGGGCAGAATATATTCTCAAATGGCTTAATGAAATAGTAAGAGAAAATAAAAATACACGCTGGTTCTTACGTGAACCATCCAACATAAATTAAAAGAAAGAACAAGAAAAGGTGTCCAAAGCATGGCAAGTTTGGGTGAAATCAAATTCTATTTCATAGTTTATGGGTATTATCTTTTGCCTTTCCTCACTGAAATGCTTAAAAACAAAACAAAACAAAACAACAACAACAACAACAAAAACCCAGAAGTAATGCTATGCGTGCACTTGGATTATAACCAAAACAGGGAAAATGAGTTCACAAGGAGCTCTGCAGTATAAATTGATTTTTGAGTGTATACTATTTTTATTTGCCTGTAATGTGGCAATTGCTTATCTAGGGGCTATAATTACGTAAAACAAATGTCCCAGGATTAGCGTCCTTCTCTGCAATCGTGCTTCACTGGGAATTTCTCATGGAATAGTACTGGAATTTCCTTCATTGTCTTCAAAGGGCTTGGAGGAAAAGTGACTGCACTAGCTCACAATCAACAAAGTCAGACTTTTTCCACCATGGTTCGATGGAAGCTTACAGTTCGACTAACGGTTGAAGAATTAGGCTCATTTAACTGTTAAGTTTTTCTTGGTATGCTATACATTTATCAAATCTAGTTTCCTGGCCACGGTTAAATTGACATTTTGCCATCAAGATGTTATTAAGGAAAATGCCAAAAACAATTAGAATGAGTGTTAAAATGAGTTAGATTTACTAGAAATATTTACCTTTCAAACTTCTAAGTCACATCCATTAATCAGAAACTATCCATTCCTAAATGAAGATCTTTCAATAGTCTAGAATAAGTAAATAAAACTCTAATGACTTGGGTGTTAAGATTTCAGTCTGGTAGTGAAGCTGAGACACATTAAAATCCTCAGTTCTGAAGATGCAATTAGGTGAAATTTAATGAGCCGTAAATGATAAGTGACAGGGAAATGTAACTTTACATTTACAATTTCCTGACTAGATGAACTTTTAAACACAGCATATTGAGCCCTACCCCAGGGCAAATTAACCTTTAAAAGCATAAGCACGTGGGGGTAAGAATTGGCATTTGGAGATGGCACCTCCTAAAACTGTGGTGGACTTCCAGAAAACTTAGCAACAGGAGTGACCTAAAGTCCACGGGCAATGTGTTGCTTTGGATCCAAATGGCCTCTTTCTATAGAGCTGTAGCTCCTGTTTGTCAAAATAATGGTTTCGAACAGGAAACACACACACACACACACACACACACTCGTGTACACATCATCCTTGAAAATATAGCCCATATAGTTTTTAGGAAGGCAAGAACTATAACCAGGCAGAGAAAAGGAGGTGGAAAACATTTTCAGAATCTTCAGAGAAAACAAGAACAATGTAAGTCCTTTATCACAGAGGACTAAGCTACGAGGGGATCTCTACAAAGAGCAGAATTTTCAAAGCCAATAGTTCTTATGGAGTGTGGGCTGGTTCCTAGAATCCATAGATGCTCCATCCACCCACCACCACATTGTATTATTTTTAAAATCAGGATACATCTTACAATCAATATATGAGAGTGTATTTGTACTTTTTAAAAATGCTGCTAAAAAGAGGAATGAACATAATATACCTAATATAATCAATGGTAATTAAGGTGGTGGATTATTTGCACTTATTATAATAGAATATGTTTATTTTAAAGACAGCTTATGATATCAATGAACAAGCCATCTGTCTTCTTCCTGTCATTCCATCCTTTTCTTCCTTCATCACTCCCTTCCTTCCTTCCTTCCTTCCTTCCAAATTTACTCCTATGTGCTAGTAGCTACACTAGCTGTACTAGGCAACTAAATCAGAGTTTTTGGTGGAGAAGGTCATGATTAGGTATTTGTAAAGCACCCTAAGGTGCTTTTAATGCAAAGCAAGGCCTGAGAACCACAGCTATGGCGAAAGTAGTTTCAGAATGGTAAGAAAACGGAAAATTACAGGGAGTAAAATGTATTAAGCAACATCTATTTACTGTCAAGGTTTTTATCATTCCCTTTGTTCCCATGACAATTCCTCTTTCATGTATTGAAAGTAGTTTCAGAATGGTAGGAAAACGGAAAATTACAGGGAGTAAAATGTATTAAGCAACACCTATTTACTGTCAAGGTTTTTATCATTCCCTTTGTTCCCATGACAATTCCTCTTTCATGTATTAAAGGTTATGGGGTGTCTACTATATGCCAGGCACT
Source organism: Galeopterus variegatus (assembly GCF_000696425.1). Taxonomy (NCBI): domain Eukaryota; kingdom Metazoa; phylum Chordata; class Mammalia; order Dermoptera; family Cynocephalidae; genus Galeopterus; species Galeopterus variegatus. The sequence goes on from NW_007730627.1 coordinate 154,914, forward strand.
GTGCCAGGCACAGAGTGGTAAACAATACAGGTAAGACAGCTGCCCTTACAATGCTTATCGTCTATGAGACAGATATAATTTTACAGATTAGAAGGTAAAAGGGGAATTTTAAGTTCTAAGAAGCTTGACTTCCGACACTGAATGCACTTCAACACTGCCATCAGGGAGCTGTAACAGAATATAATTTGCAAGGAAATGGGGATATAGAGCCAGGTAGAAAAAATTACTTTAGCTACATGCTATTTTGAATTATGCAGTCATTTTCTGTCACTGGGGAAAACTGATGGGATTCTTTGTGAGAGTAGATCAGTATCTTTGCCTCCACCATGATGCCTCATACTTCTTTGTAGGAGATGCTGAGAGACTTTAAAGGCATCACCATACTAAGCAGTCCTAATGCTCACAACATGGTCAATTGAATCTCTGCAGAGCATTAATAATAGCTTGCACCATTAAAATGTCATTATGTATATTTGCTATAAGCCAAAGAATATATTGTAACACATCTGTAAGTAAGGAAGCATAATAATAAACAGACACCCCCAAAGCACCATCCACTTTAAGAACCAGTATGTTACCAATGCTATTGAATCTACCCAATGTATTTCTCCCCTGTTCCAACCCTCTGTTTCCCTCATAGAGATACCACTAGCTTGGAGTTTAGGATTAGAATTTCTTTGCTTTTGAAAAAGTTTTAAAATAGATATATCTATCTCAAAACAATGTACAGTTATATTTTGCTTAACAAAGGGGATATGGTCTGAGAAATGCATCATTAGGCAATTTTGTTGTGTGAACATCATAGAGTGTACATACACAAATCTAGATGGTATAGCCCATTACACACTTAGGCTATATGGTATAGCCTATGATTCTAGGCTACAAACCTGTACAGAATGTTGCTGTACTGAGTACTGTAGACAATTATAACACAACGATAAGTATTTGTGTAAGAGAGCATGCCCAGGGCCCTAGGCAGGAGCCAAGGGCAGCAACACCTGCCTGGACGCAGGCAAGAGAACACACCAAAAACACTACTTCTGCATAGGTTGTCCACCACAGCCACTGCCACAGCCACCACCACAGCCACTGCCACAGCCACTGCTGCTGCAAAAGTGGCTTGATGCCATAACAATAGCCACAGCCACCATGCAGGCAGCTCACCAAACACTTGACTGAACTGACACAAGGAGAGTCACCAGTGGAGACCAGAAAAAGAGGAAGTCTCTCTCCTCAAAGCCCACTCCACAGTAACAGAAGCAACTGCTCTACTAGATGACCAGACACCAAATGTAGAGATATAAGACATGTGAAAACCCAAGAAAATTTGACACCACCAAAAAGATACAGTAATTATCAAATACTATACCCTACAGAGCAGGAAACCTTGAAATGACTGAAAAGGAATTTCAAGCAATATTAAGGAAACTCACTGAGATACAAGAACACTGAGTTAGACAGCATAATGAAATGAGAAAAAAAAAATCCAGGATGTGAAGGAGGAAATTTACAAAGAGATAAATACCTTACAAAAGAATGTAGCAGAACTCATGGAACTGAAAGATTCACTCAACAAAATAGAAAACACAACCAAGAGCTTAAACAGCAGGCTAGAACAAGAATTTCTGATCTTGAAGATAGTTTTTTCGAAATAACCCAGCTAGACTAAAAAAAAAAAAAAAAAGGAAAAAATAAATTTTTAAAAAGGAAGACAATCTAAGAGAGCTAGCAGACAACCTTAAGCTCACAACATCTGAATTACGGGGCTTCAGAAGGGGAAGAGAAAGGCAAAGTCAGGGAAAACCTATTCAGCGAAATAATAACAGAAAACGTCGCAGGTATAGGGAGAGACATGGACCTTCAGATCCAGAAGACTCAAATATCTTCAAGAAGATTCAACCCAGAAAAGATCCTAAGACACATTATAGTAAAATGGCAAAGCTCAATGACAAAGAGAGAATTTTAAAAACAGCAAGAGAAAAGCATCATGTCACCTATAAGGGAGCCACTATCAGACTAATAGACTTTTCAACAGAAACTCTACAGGCTAGAAGAAAATGCAATGACGTATCCAAAATACTAAAAGAAAAAAATTTCCAGCCAAGAATACTATACCCAGTAAGGTTATCCTTCAGAAAGGAGGAGAAAATAATGTATTTTCCAGACAAAAATTGCAGGAGTTTATCACCACACAACCAGATGTACAAGAAATCCTCAAGGAAGTCCTGCACCTGGAATCCAAAAAACAATAATCACTACCATGAATATACAAGAAAGAACAAAACCCACTGGTAGAACAAAAATGCAAAAGAAAAAGAGAAAGAAACTAAATCTTCCACCACAAAAAACCACAACGACTATGTAATAATGCCTCTACTTTATTTCTGATTTTAGTGATTTCAGTCTTCTCTTTTTTTCTCCATCAACCTAGATAAAGGTTTGCAAACTTTGTTGATCTTTTTAAAGAATCAAGTTTTGGTTTTGTTGATTTTCTCTATTGTTTTTTAATTCCCTATATCATACATTTCTGTTGTAGTCTTTATTATTTCCTACTTATATTTTCTTTTGGTTTAGTTTGCTCTTCTTTTTTGATTTTCTTTTTTTTTTCCTTTTTTTTTTTGTCTTTTTTTTTTTTTTTTACTGACCGGTAACGGGATCGCAACCCTCAGTGTCGCGCCTGTACCGGGGACCGGCAACAGGATCGCAACCTTCGGTGTTGCGCCCGCACTGCGCTCAGCCAGTGAGCGGGAACGGGTCTCCACATGGGATCCGAACCCTCGGCGGGAGCGCCGCTGCACTCCCAAGCGGCGCACTCTTCAGTGCGCCACCGGGCCGGCCCCTTTTTTGATTTTCTTAAGGTAGAAGTTTACATTACTAATTTGAGATTTTGTCTTATTTTTAATATAGGTGTTTGCAAGTATAAAGTTTCCTCTAAGCACTGCATGAGTCCTGCATCCTATACATTTTGATATGTTGGGCATTGATTTTTTTATCTCAAAGTACTTTCTAATTTCCCTGTGATTTTTCTGTTTACCCACTGTTTACTATTTAATTTCCATACATTTGGGAATTTTCTAAATTCCTTCTGTCATCATGGTCAGAGAACATATCTTCTATGATCTTAGCTTTTTAAAACATATTAAGACTTGTTTTGTTGCCAAAAATAAATTTAAAAAATAAGTGTGTATCTGAACATATCTAAACATAGAAAAGGTAGAGTAAAATTACAGTATAAAGATAAAAATGGTGCACCTGTATAGGGTACTGACCATGAATGGAGCTTGCAGGACTGAAGGTTGTTCTGCGTGAGTCAGTGAGTGAGTGGTAAGTGATGTGAAGGCTGAGGACACTACTCTACACTACTGCAGATTTTATAAACACTGCACACCTAACACTACACTAAGTTTATAAAAAATATTTTTCTTCCTTCAGTAAGTAATGAATTAACCTTAACTAACTATAACATTTTTTTTTTTTTT
>NW_007730627.1:158888-160546 GCF_000696425.1 Galeopterus variegatus
TCACTGTCATCCACCTCCACATTTTGTCCCACTGGAAGGTCTTCAGGGGCAGTAATACACACGGAGCTGTCATCTGCTATAATAAAAACACCTTCTTCTGGAATACCTCACAAAGGACCTGCTTGAGACTGTTTTCCAGATAACTCTTTTTTTTATAAGTACAAGAAGTACACTCCAAAGTAATGATAAAAAGTATAGTATAGCAAATACATAAACCAGTAACATAGTCATTTATTATCATTATCAAATATTACGTACTGTACGTAATTGTATGTGCTATACTTTTATACAATTGGCAACCCGGTAGGTTTATTTACACTAGCATCAGCATTAACATGTAAGTAACGCATTGTGCTTCCTTACAACTATGACGGCTCTGAAGTCAGTAGGTGATAGGATTTTTTCAGTTCCTTTATAATCTTATGGGACCACTGTCACACATGCAGTCCATTGTTAGCCAAAACGCTGCTATGCAGCACATGGCTGTATTATCTATGTTTGCTTGTTTTCATCCTTTATTCTATTAGCATTCTTCTATGACATGCTTTGGTCACTCAACGTTGTATATCCAAGAGTCTTCATGTTGTTACAGCTAGCTATAGTTTGTTAATTTTCATTGATGAAAAGAACAAAACTATAAAATTCTTGAAAGAAATAAGTCTTTGTTACCTTGAGTTACGCAATGTTTTTTAAGGTATGACATCAAAATCATAAATGACAAAAGAAAACACAGACAAATAGGACTTTATCAAAATTAAAGACTTTTGGGTTTTGATAAATACCATCGAGAAACTGAAAAAACAACCCAGAGAATGGGAAAAATATCTGCATGTCATATACATGAAAAGAGACTTGTATTTGGAATATATAAAGAACTCTCACAACTCAACAATAAAAAGACAAGTAACCCAGTTAATAAATGGGCAAAGGATTTGGGTAGACATTCCTCCAAAGAAGCTATAAAAATGAACAATGAAAAGTACATGGAAAGATGCTCAACATCAGAAGTCATTAGGAAAATGCAGATCAAAACCCAAAGGGATAGCATTTCACACTCTCTAAGATGGCTAGAAACAAAACCTAAGAAAATAACAAGTGTTGACAAGGACATGGAGAAATTAGAACTCTCATCCATAGTTGGTGAAACTGTCAAATGGTGCAGCCACTTTGGAAAACAGTTTGAAAGTTCTTCAAAATGTTATATATAGGGCGAACTTACAACCCAGTAATTCCACTCTTAGGCATCTCCCCAAGAGAATTGAAAACATATGTTCACACAAACACTTGTATATGAATGTTCATAGCAGCATTTTTCATCATAGCCAAAAAGTGGGAATAAGCCAAATGTCCATCAATTGATTAATGGTTGAATAAAATGTGGTATAGCCATATAAAGATATACTTAACAATAAAAAGGAATAACACACTAAGACATGCTACAACATGGATGAACCTTGAAAACATTATGCTAAGTGAAAGAAACCTGTCACAAAAAACCACATATTATGATTCCATTTATATGAAATATCCAAAATAGGCAAATTCATAAAGACAGAAAATGGATTGATGGTTTCCAGGGGCTGGAGAAAAGGAGGAAATGGGAGTGACTGCTAATGGATAAGAGATTTTTTTTTGAATATGATAAAAATGTTCTGAAA
>NW_007730627.1:160848-167615 GCF_000696425.1 Galeopterus variegatus
AAATAAGATAGTGGTGATGGTTGTAAAAATTTGTGAATATACTAAAAACCACAGATGTTTACATTTTAAATGTGTGGATTTTGTGGTATGCAAATTATATGTCAACAAATTTGTTAAAGAAATTGTACAAATGATTTCTGCATACAGTTTCTATAGCCTTCCCAAATGTTAACATCTCATATAACCATTGTACATCAATATACTATTATTTTCTATCCTACAGATTTTTTTTCAAAAATTTCTAACTGTCCCACTAATAAACCCCTTTATGGTCCTGGAGCCAATAAAGGGTCACACAGTTGTCAATTCTCCTTAGTCTTGTCCATTCAGGAACAGTTCCTCAATCTTCTTTCCTTCTTTCTCTTGTCTTTCATGACTGGCCAGTTATTTTGTGGAATGTCCCCAATTTGGTTTGTCTGATGTTTCCTCCTGATTAAGTTTATGTTTCACATTTTTGGCAAGAATATCATACTAATGATGTTGTATCCTTCTCAATACTACACATCAGGAGGCATATAATACTGACTTGTACCATTACTGATGATGTTAATTAACTCTGGTTCATGTATGCCAGGTTTCTCAATTGTAGTTACTATTTTCCCCTTTATAACAAGTATTTCTAGGGGAAAGTTTGAAATGATGTAAATATGCTGTTTCTCATCATACTTTCACTCACTAATTTCAGCATCCATTGATGATTCTTGCCTGGAATAACTATTACTGTAGTATTTGTCAAATAATAATTTTTTATTCCATTATTCTTTGCACATGTATTAATTGGAATTTTCTCGCATTTGGTTATTTGTTTGTTTACATGATTATGAACTCTGATTTTGAAGGGAATGCATATTATGTTTTATAAAACAGGATAATTCTTATTGGTAGTTTTTGATAGATTTTTATTAAGTCAAGAAAGTCCCATACTGCGGAAGGCTGAATAATGGCCCCCCACAAAAAGATATCCAGTCCTAATCCCTGGAATGTATGAATCTTACCTTTTATGTCAAAGAAAAAAAAAGAAAGAAAGAAAGACTTTGTGGATTTGATTAAGCTAAGGATTTTCAGATGGAAAGATTATCCTGGATTATCCACAAGGGTCCTAAATGCAATCACATGTATCTTTCTAAGAAGGAGGTTTTCTTTGACCACAGAAGAAGAGAAAGCAATGTGACCACAGAGGCAGAGATTGGAAAGACATGGCCACAAGCCAAGGAATGCCAACAGCCACTAGAAACTGGAAGTTCAAGGAATGGATCATCCCATAGGGTCTCTGGAGAGAGTTCAGCCCTGTCAACATCATGATTTTAGCTCAGTGAAATTGATTTTGGATTTCTGATCTCCAGAAATGTGAGAGAAAATATTTCTCTTGTTTATGCCACCAAGTTTGTGGTAATTTATTATAGCAACCATAGGAAACTAATACAGATGCTGTTTACACTTTGCTAAAATTTTTATCCTAAAAGGATGTAAATATCATCAAATCCAATTTTTTGCATCTATTAAGATAAAACTCTTTTTTCTCACACATTTTAGTGTGGTGAATTACATGACAAATTTTCTAGTTTTTACATTCATGAGATCAACCCAACATGATCTTTTTTATTCACTGGTGGATTAGGATTTTTTAATAATCTGTTTAGGATTTTTACATATATATTCAGAAGTAAGATATTTTTAGAGTTTTCTTTTCTCTTTCTTTCTTATCTGTTTTTGGTAATAAAGTGACATAGTCTCCTAGAACAATTTGAAGAGTGTTTTCCTCCCCCCCCACCCCCATTCTCTGTAAAAGTTTATATAAAATTTGAATAATCTATCTCTTGAAAGTTTGGTAGAACTTACATATACAACCATTTTGGTCTGATGTTTTATTTGTGGTAGAATTTTTGCCTAATGGTTAATACCATTAAAGCTTTCTATTTCTTCATGAATCAGCCTTTTTAAGTTATATTTTCTAAGAACTTTGTCCATTTTATCTGCTTAAAATTTGTTAATTTGCTGCCCCCTTTGCCCACAACCAGGCAAGGAGCACACTAAAAACACCACTTCCATGCAGGTGGCCCACCAGAGCCACTGCCATAGCAGGGCTGCCATGAAAGTGGCTTGACGTCACAGCAGTAGCCACAGCCACTGGGCAGAAGGCTCAAAAGACACTTGACTGCATTGACAAAAGGAACTACCAGTGGAGACCAGAAAAAGAAGAGGACATCTATTTTTATCTCAAAGTACTCTCTAATTTCCCTGTGATTTTTCCTTTAACACATTGTTTAGGAGAATATTGTTTAATTTCCACATATTTGTGAATTTTCTAAGTTCCCTCCTGTTATTGTGGTCAGAGAACATATTTTCTATGATCTTAGTACCTTTTTTTTTTTTTTCCTTTTTTTTGTCTTTTTTACTGACCGGTAACGGGATCGCAACCCTCGGTGTTGCGCCCGCACCATGCTCAGCCAGTGAGCGGGAACCGGTCTCCACATGGGATCCAAACCCTCGGCGGGAGTGCCACCGCGCTCCCAAGCGGCGCACTCTCCAGTGCGCCACCGGGCCTGCCCTTAGTACTTTTAAATATACTAAGATACAAAGAAATATTTTATGGCCAAATAATAATAATAATTATCTTGGCCTTGAGAAGCCAAAAATCAATCAATCAATAAAATTTATTGACAAAATTTTTTTTCAAAGGTTTCTGTATTATCTCCTAAAATTACTGTTGTATATGTAATTTCCCCCCTTTGTCCACCATGATTTACTTTTGATCCATGAGTTATTACATTTTTATTTGTATTTTTAGAATATTCTATGTTTATTTGAACAACTGATTTCTGAATTAATTGTATGTGGTCATAGAACATGGGCTGTCTGAAGCAAATTCTTTAAAATACTTGAGGTTTGATAATTATTGCATTCAGAGATATATAAACATTCAGTAATTCAAGCTGTAATTATATTGTTCAAATCTTCTTTTTCTTTGCTAGTTTTTGATATGCTTATCTATCAGTAACCAAAAGGGGTACATTGAATTATCCAGTGTGGTGGGGTTTTTTGGTTTTGTTTAGATCTATCCATTTTGTAGATTAACCAATTTGGTTTTATATGTCTCAAGGCTATTTTATTAAATGTATACCAGTTTAGAATTTTTTTATTGTCTAATGAAATAAACCTTTAATCATTATGTAATGTACCTCAGTAATACTTTTGTCTTAAAGTCTGTCTTATCTGATTTTAATAGATCTACCCCAGACTTTAATTTTTTAAAAACATTTGCCTGATATATATTTTTCTAATCTTTTACTTTCAACATTTCAGTATCCTTATGTTTTATGCATGTCTCTTAAAATTTGCATATAATTTTTTAATACAATCTTTAAAGTTTATTTATATTTATGGAACAAAATTTTCCCTATCTTTGTACTTTTTGTGACACTGTTTTATGCTGTTTTTTCATTTCTGAATTAATATGTTTTATTTGTTCTTACTCTATTTCTTCTCTGCTACGGTTTGAATGTGTCTCCCCAAGTTCATGTGTTGGAAACTTAACCACAATGCAACAGTGTTGAGAGGTGAAACCTTTAAGAGGTGATTTGGTTATTGTGAATGGATCAGTGCTATTATTTCAGGCATGGGTTAGTTATCAAAGGAGTGTGCTCCTCATAAAAAGAGCTCAGCCCCCTCTCATGTACACTCTTTTACACGTGCCCTTGTGTGCTTCTGCCTTGCAATGATGCAGCAAGAAGGACCTCACCAGAAGTGGCTGCTCCATCTTGGACTTCCCAGCCTTCAGAACTATGAGCCAAATAAAGTTCCGTTGTTTATAAACTACCGAGTTTGTGGTATTCTGTTATAGCAAGAGTAAAACAGACTAAGACATTCTTCTATCAAGTTCAAAGTTTCACACTCTACTTCAATTCTTTTAGAGTACAACTATCACATGTAAGTATTAATACCTAATAAAATCACAAAACCTAAATTATTATTAAATATAAAATCTAATTATTAAATAATATAATAATTATTAAATATGTTAACCCCTTCACAAGCACTTAAGAAACTTACAGAACTTTAGCTCAAATTACTTTGCTCTGAACTCACATACTATTTCAGTTAAATATTTTAGTTCTATCTTTTTTAAAACTGCATGTTAGACCTTAAAAAAAAAAAACTGGCAACTTCTAAAGCTGGTTAAATTTGGAGGTTTTTAAAAAAACAATTTTTATAGTCAATATTTCTTCTGTATCTCAGACTTTCTGGGATCATTCCTTTTTCCTGCAACGTATTATTTAGAAGTTCTCTTAGTGAAAAATCTGTTGATTCTAAATATTCTCAAAATAATTTTTTTAATTGGAAAATGCTTTAATTCTACATTTTTATTTGAAATGTGGCTTCAATTGATCACGCTTCTAGAAGATTATTTTCTTTAGCACTTTGAACATACTATTTGACTGTTCTGTCATCCACTGCTGACATTGAGAAATCTCTGTCAGTCTAATTGTCCTTCTTTGTAGATGGTTTGTTTTTTCTTTCTGGCCTTTTAAAAGATATTCTCTTTGCTTTGTTATTGTTCAGTTTTACTAAAACCAGCTGAAGTACTAATTTCTTTTATCTCCACCTCACATTCCCCACTGCTTGAGGTACACATGCTTCCTGTATCTGTGGATTAGTGATTTTTATCAGATATAAAAAATTTTCAGCCACTGTCTTAAAAACTGTTTTTCTTCCATTCCTTCTATTCTCACCCTCTGTGATTCTGCTTAGATACATATTAAATATTCTCTCCACAAGATCTCTTAATTTCCCTTTCAAACTTTCTCTTTTCTTCCTGTGTTTCATTTTGGTTAATTTCTCAGATCTATCTTCTGATTCATTAAATGTAACTTTAGCAATGTCTAATCTGCTCTTTAACCCATGCATTTAATTTTAATCTCAACAACTGTATTTTTCATTTTTAACTTTTTGTTGTTATAGGGTGAACAAAACCAATGCCACTTTGTGCCCCACTCGCCATACTGACTCCTACTTAACCTCATTCCTTTGTTCCACTGACCATTTACACAGCAACCTTAGGGCAAGCTGTAAAAGGAACATAGGTTTCAGGGAGTGAATGATTTATTACAGCAGGTGGTGTCAGTGGTCTGAGCTCCAACATCAGAAGACCCCCTGCTTCATAGGTCACAAGACATCTGGTGAATGATATCATCAAGGTAGTTTCTTAAGATGTTTCCTTGAAATTATTTTTAGTAGCAGGGGCTTTTTCTCTATAACACATCATCTAACCCCAGAGACAGAGAGAGTTCTCACTTGCTGCAGACACCTGATTCTTCTCTGTGTGCAGCTTTCCTGTATGTAAGCAACCCCCATTAATAAATATCTGTGAGTACTGAATGAACCTGCCTGCCTCCTCTTCAGTCTCAAACCACCTTCTCAATTTGGAGGGCATTATGCTTTAACCCCCTCCTCGCACACTGTTCTACTCGATTCTCTTTCTAATTTGTTATTTTTGTTTGTTTGTTTATTGCTTATTTTTTTAATTCCATTTTTATCTCTTTAAATGTTTCATACATAGTTACTTTATATTCTATATCTCATATTTCCTCTATCTGAAGTGCCTTGGCTATCCACATCGGTTATAATTGTTTCTGTTTATTCTCAGTTATAGTAGCTTGTTTACTGTGTTAGGTGATTTTTAATTATGAGTTTACATTTTTATTAAATTTAGCTATGAAAAATCTGAGAGACCAAAACGCCTCTAGGTCTTGTAAACCAGCTTGTGCTGGTTGTCAGAGTTCACTTGCAACATAGGACTAGTTTAGTCCCTCAACATGTCCCAGACCTGGTGCTGGACTCTCAGGTCAGCAACCTCACTTTATTTGGGCCCACGGTCCGGTCACCTACTGCAGAGCCAATGATACTAGTCCTTAGGAGACACCCTGCTTTATTGCTCCTGCTCCACAGGATTCAGTTCTCCACCCTTTGTTTTTCTGGTGCTGTTTTTACTTTCAGATCTCTTTTTCTTTTATTAAAGTCATTATAAATTGTGTTTGTTGTAATTTATCCTGGATTTAGTTATGTTTTTAGCAAAGGGGTCCTTCAGAGTGTCTACTGTTCTGCTGAAAAGAGAAATTGAGTCTACCTTTTATCAGCTATACTGGTACCTCTCTTTTTCTAGGTAGAAAAGTCTTTTTTAAAAATCAATACACTTTATTTTTTAAAGCAGTTTTAGATTCACAGAAAAACTGAGTGGAAAGTGCAAAGTTCTCATATACCTGCTGTCTCCTCCACACACACAATCTCCTTCACTATCAACATCCCTCATCACAGTGGTACATTTGTTACAACTGATAAACCTACATTGAAACATCATCAAATCATCCAAAGTCCAGAGTTTACATCGGTGTTGTACAGTCTGTGGGTCTGGACAAATGCACAATGACATCTAACCACCATTATAGTATCATACAGAACAGTTTAGTGCCCTAAAAATCCTCTGCACTCTGCCTGTCCATCCCTCCCTGCCCCTAACTTCTGGCCATTGATATTTTTTATTGTCACCATAGTCTTGCTTTTTCCTGAATAGTCATCTAGTTGGAATCATACAATATGTGTAGCCTTTTCAGATTGCTTCTTTCACTCAGAAATATACATTTAAGTTTCCTTCATGTTTTTTTTCATGGCTTGATAAGCTTATTTATTCTTAGCACTGAATAAAATTCCTTTGTCTGGACCACAGTTTATTTACCCATTCACCTACTGACATCTTGATTGCTTCCATGTTT
>NW_007730627.1:167909-170577 GCF_000696425.1 Galeopterus variegatus
CCAAAGTCCAGAGTTTACATCGGTGTTGTACAGTCTGTGGGTCTGGACAAATGCACAATGATATCTATCCACCATTATAGTATCATACAGAACAGTTTAGTGCCCTAAAAATCCTCTGCACTCTGCCTGTCCATCCCTCCCTGCCCCTAACTTCTGGCCACCATTGATATTTTTTATTGTCACCATAGTCTTGCTTTTTCCTGAATAGTCATCTAGTTGGAATCATACAATATGTGTAGCCTTTTCACATTGCTTCTTTCACTCAGAAATATACATTTAAGTTTCCTTCATGTTTTTTTCATGGCTTGATAAGCTTATTTATTCTTAGCACTGAATAAAATTCCTTTGTCTGGACCACAGTTTATTTACCCATTCACCTACTGACATCTTGATTGCTTCCATGTTTTGGCAATTATGAATAAAGCTGCTATAAAAATCATGTGCAGGTTTCTGTGTGGACAGACATTTTCAATTCATTTGGGTAAACACCAAGGAGCATGATTGTTAGATCATATGGTAAGAGTATGTTTAGTTTTGTAAGAAATTACCAAACTGTATTCTGAAGCGGCTGTACCATTTTATATTCCCACCAGCAATGAGTGAGTTTCTGCTGCTCTGCATCCTTGTCAACATTTGGTATTGTCATTATCTTTTACTTTAGCCATTCTGATAGGTGTGTGATAATATCTTGTTGTAATTTTAATGGTGTCAAACATCTACTTATATGCTCACTTACATCTGTATATCTTCTTTGGGGAGGTGCCCAGGTCTTTTGCCCATTTTTTAACTGGACTGTTCATTTCCTTACTGTTGAGTTGTAAGAGTTTTTGTACATTTTTGATAATAGTCTATTATCAGATGTGTCTTTTGCAAATATGTTCTCCCAGTCTGTGGTTTATCTTGTCATTCTCTTGACATTGCCTTTTGTAGAGGAGACATTATTAATTTTAATAAAGTCCACCTTCTCCATTATTTCTTTCATGAATTGTACCTTTAACGTATCTAAAAAGTCATTGTCAAACTGAAGGTCATCTTGGTTTTCTCCTAAGGTATCTTCTACAAGTGTCAGTTTTGTGTTTTACATTTAGTTCTATGATCCAGTTTGAGACAATTTTTGTGAAGAATGTAAGATCTGATCTGTGTCTAGATTCTTTTTTTCTTTTTGCACGTGGATGTCCAGTTCTTTCAGCACTATTTGTTGAAAAGACTATCTTTGCTCCATTGTATTGCCTTTGCTCCTTTGTCAAAGATCAGTTGACTACATTTATGTGGTTCTATTTCTAGGCTCTCCATTCTGGTCCACTCATCTACTTGTCTATTCTTTTGCCAATACCACACTGTCTTGATTACTATAGCTTTATTGTAAGTTTTAAAGTTGGGTGATGTCAGTCCTCCAACTTTGTTCTTCAATATTGTGTTGGCTATTCTGGGTCTTTTGCCTCTCTACATAACTTTAGAGTCAAATTGTCCATATCCACAACATAACTTGCTGAGATTTTGATGGGAATTGCATTGCATCTATGAACCAAGTTGGGAAGAATTGACATTGAGACAATATTGAGTCTTCTTATCCATGGACACGGAATCTCTCTCCAACTATCTAGTTCTTTGGTATTTTTCATCAGAGTTTTTTAGTTTTCCTCATACAGATCCTGTACATATTTTGTTAGATTTATACCTAAATACTTCCTTTCTAGGGATGCTAATATAAATAATACTGTGTTTTAATTTCAAATCCACTTGTTTATTGCTGGTATATAAGAAAGTGATTGACTTTTGTATATTAACCTTATATCCTGCAACTTTGTTATAATTAATCACTTACTAGTTCCAGGAGGCTTTTTGGTGATTTTTTTGGATTTGCTACATAGACAATTACATCATCTTCACTTATTCCTTATCCAGTGCTCTTCCTTTGTGTAGATATGAGCTTCTGACCTATATAATTTTCCTTCTCTCTGAAGAATTTATTCTAACATTTCTTGAAAAGCAGATCTACTGGCAACAAATTCCCTCAATTTTTGTTTGTCTAAGAAAGTATTTATTTCTCCTTTACTTTTGAAGGATAATTTTGCATAGTACTGAATTCTAGGTTGGTGGTTTTTTTCTCTCAACACTTTAAATATTTCATTCTACTCTATTCTTGCATCATTTCTGAGAAGTCAGATGTAATTATTTGCTCCTCTATAGGTAAGATGTTTTTTTCTCTGGATTCTTTCAAGATTTTTTTTATCTTTGATTTTCTGAAGTTTGCATATAATATGGCTAGTTTTTTGTTTGCTTGTTTGTGTTTTTGTTTTTGTCCTTTATCCCACTTGGTGTTCTCTGAGCTTCATAGATCAGTGGTTTGGTGTCTGAGTCAACTTGGAGGAAATTCTCTCAGTATTGCTTCGAACATTGCTCTGTTCCTTTCTCTTTCTTTTCTTTCTGGTATTCCCATTATACATATGTTACATCTTTTAAAGTTGTCCCACAGTTGTTAGATATTCTGTTCTTTTGTTTTGTTTTGTTTTTAGCCTTTGTTTTCTTTGCTTTTCTATTTTGGAAGTTTTCATTGTCATATCCTCAAGCCCAGAGATTCTTTCCTCAGCTGTGTCCAGTCTACGAATGAATCCATCAAGGGCATTCTTCATTCCTGTTACAGTGTTTTTTATCTCTACATTTCTTT
>NW_007730627.1:171257-172003 GCF_000696425.1 Galeopterus variegatus
ATGAATCCATCAAGGGCATTCTTCATTCCTGTTACAGTGTTTTTTATCTCTACATTTCTTTTTGATTCTTTCTTAGAATTTCCATGTCTCTGCTTACATTACCCATATGTTTTTGCATGTTGTTTACTTTTTCCATTAAAATCTTTAGCATATTAATCATAGTTTAAAAAAATTCTTTGTCTGGTAATTCCAACATTCCTGCTATATCTCACTTTGGTTCTGCTGCTTGTTCAGCCCCTTCAAACTATGTTCTTTGCTCTCTTGTATGCCTTGTAATTTTTTGTTAAAAGTGGACATGATGATCTGGATAAAAAGAACTGCAGTAAACAGACCTGTAGTAATGTGGTGGTAAGGTGCCGGGAGAGGAGAAGTGTTCTATCACAGGTCCCAGTCTTTCAGGAGCCTGTGCCCTTAGACTGTGAACTTTCCAGTGCTTCTCAGTTGTCCTCCCCTCCCCTTCCACCCACACACACTTTAGGTGGAACAGGATGGCTTGAGGGGGATAGGGTTGGATATTTTCCTTCCCCCAGGTGAAAGAAAGTCCGAAGTGAGCTGGAGTTGGGTATTTTCCTCCCCCAGATTGGTTAGGCTCTGATAAAACTCTGGCAGGTTAGGCTGTGGTAAAATAATTTCTCCCTGGGCTAGCCCGGTGGCGCACTGCTACAGTGCGCCGCTTGGGAGCGCCGTGGCGCTCCCGCCGAGGGTTTGGATCCCACATACAGACCGGCCGCTCACTGGCTGAGCGA
>NW_007730627.1:173388-176041 GCF_000696425.1 Galeopterus variegatus
CTACTCATGGGTTTCAGCTCCAATAAGTTGTGATGCTCTACATTCGCCTGTCTCTCCAATTTGAGGGACAGTGGTTTGTCCTGTGTCCTTATTTCTCTCACAAATCCAAGAAGAGTTGTGGATTTTTTCACTTTGTTCAGCTTTTTACTCCTATGAGGATGGGCCAGCAGACTTCTAAGCCGCTTACACCTTGAACTGGAAACTGGAAGTCTGTCCAGTCTTTTTTATTTTTACGT
This sequence comes from Galeopterus variegatus, assembly GCF_000696425.1. Classification (NCBI taxonomy): domain Eukaryota; kingdom Metazoa; phylum Chordata; class Mammalia; order Dermoptera; family Cynocephalidae; genus Galeopterus; species Galeopterus variegatus. The sequence goes on from NW_007730627.1 coordinate 173,625, forward strand.
TTTCCCGTGATTCTTGCATAACTTTTGTAGGTAGCAGGTTCTTAAGGACATTAGCTAAAATTTTTTGAACATTTCTAGTAACAGTTTGTATTTATAAGAGCTTTCTAACCACCAGACACTGTTGTAAGCATTCTACATACAGAATCTCATTTAAACCTCATAAGAACTCACACATGAGTACTATGTTATTCCCACTTTACAGATAAGGAAGCTGAAGCACAGAGAGATTAAGCATCCGCTCCCAAAGGAACACAGCTGGTGGATGTTGGGGCCAGAGCTCAAACTTGAAATGTCTGACTTGAGAACATGGTCATACACACCATGCTCGATTACCTGGCTGACTTCTACACGTCCCAAAAATATTTTGACCTTATTAAACTGTGAATAATTCAAATATCCAATGGATTGTTTCCCATTCTAGTTATTTTGGAAACTGCTAATATGATATTTCAATTTACCATCCAAACACCTGAAATTACTGGGAAAAAAGTTACTTTGAGTATGCATCTCCTACAGATCATTACAAGAAAAGGATTGTGTTTTTATGTAAAGTACACAGAAACTACATAAAAATATAATCCCAGAAACCCATGAAGGTCTTCCTCAGCCCATCAGAGATAGTCCACACTGGCTAAAATGAATCTAGTACTGGAAAAAGACTTCTATGCTCCTTTGAATAGAAACAGGCATGCTATTTTCTATGACAAATTAGCACTGAGTTTTACGTAAATATAACTTCCAAGGTGCTAATGTTTTAAGCCAACCTAAATTGTCCTGATTCCATTACGCATACATTGAGGTTCACCATTAACAGACAAGACAAAGATAATCACTGCCCTGAGGGCTATGCTAGCTGTATCAATGTATATGCATTTGTTTTAAAGGTAGCCACTATTTGGTCTTCTTTCAAATTGACAGAATATTTTGTCCTCTTTATGGAAATATGGTTTATCTGCACCACTAAACTCTGCTCTTTTTCTGGCAACTGATTCAGTTGAAAAGTTAAGAAAATATTCTGATTTCATTGGGATTCACATTGATAAATTTAGAATACGTGGGTAGCAGGACAGAGATGTTTAAATATGAAAATTCAGGATCGACTCTAATCAATGTTCTCCCTTATCAATCAAGTGAATAGTCTATATCAGGAGATTAGATTAGTCAACATCAGGAGAGTTCAAATCATCAGGTAAGCTGTTATGTCCCACCCTATTCTGACATGGCTGAGAAAGGAATTATAATCTAGTTAAATTTACACAGTGAGAAATACATCTCCCAAAAGCACAAATAAAGTACACGGGAACACCCTTATCTGCTCTCCACTCAAAATACAAAAACACTTCCATTCCTTAATGTTATATTATGGGACACTCTCTTTAAAACACAAGTGCTAAGCTCTTTTGGTTTAATAAATCTGTGGATGACAAGTACCTAATGGATTATGGATAGATTCATAGTTATATTTTGATATAGCACAATTTTTCATTCATTCACTCATTATTGATGTCTGCTCCAGGCTGGTGGCAGCACAGGTATCAGACTGAGAGTCTATAATGGCAGCACAGTGTGCCAAACATAACCCTGGGGATGGAGACAGTGTGCTCTGAAAGAAGGGAATAAGAGATAGCCTTCTGGAGGTGCTCAGAGAAGGCTTGAAGCAGGCAAGTGCTGAGGGATACTACATTTCCCCCACAGAACCAAATATAAGTATGGTTGAAAGCTGGACTGATGTAGTTAGAGCTTTTTTTCCTCTGAAGTAAGCATTTCATCAAGTTCTACAGGTTTAAAATGCGTTTATAGACTTAGCATGGCATTGACCTTAGATCATTTTCTACAAGGGTTGTATGTTAACCCTGTACCAGGGGCAGGACAAGAAAATGGGAATTCCAGGTTTGGCATATTCCAAAACACAGTCTAATAAGAATGCATTTAGCCAGGGTTTCCCTGGCCAGTACTGCAGGTTGTGCACTGAACAATCCTAAGGAACGCCATTCCTAACATAGACATTGTAGAAATATACATTTCTCANGCAGGACAAGAAAATGGGAATTCCAGGTTTGGCATATTCCAAAACACAGTCTAATAAGAATGCATTTAGCCAGGGTTTCCCTGGCCAGTACTGCAGGTTGTGCACTGAACAATCCTAAGGAACGCCATTCCTAACATAGACATTGTAGAAATATACATTTCTCATCAATGTATATTCCAGCAAATGGCAATAAAGAGTTTGGTTTTACCTAAAGCGGTGTATTAGGACAATTTCTGATAGATGGAAATAAGGTATCTTGAGAAGAGAATGCCCTTTCTCTAATTTATGCAAAGATTCTTATGGGCTATTTAGGCTGCCCTTTTTTTGTTTATCCCATACATCACCCTTGCCTCTGTCAGGACACAGGAAAGAAAGCGGTCACCTCAGG
>NW_007730627.1:176882-178518 GCF_000696425.1 Galeopterus variegatus
TTTATCCCATACATCACCCTTGCCTCTGTCAGGACACAGGAAAGAAAGCGGTCACCTCAGGGGGCAGTCTCCTCTATCATTAGTACACTTAACCTTCAGAGTCGCCCCACAGGCCACCCCTAGGACAAACAATAACTGCCCTTGAGGATCAGAGGAGATGAGAGAGCAATATCAGGAAAGAAATAATGCACAGGACAACTTTCCCCCATGTCACTTGCTCCTGGTGTCCCTCCTCATGGTGAGAGTTCTAGGGCCCAGGCTCCTTGCCTAAATCTTCAGGGCTCCTTTTCTATGACTTCACTTTTGCTACCTTCACTGGCAAATTAGGCAGAACATCTCAACCAGACAGCACAGTGCTCAAGACAAGAATCCTCCCTCACGCATCCCTTCAACCTGACAGCCTAGCACGGGGTTTGGCTTGAAGCAGATGCCGAACAAACTGTGGTCGAGCAAAGTGAACGAATACAATTATTAGGCAAAATGCATTTTTGGAATAACCGATTGATTTCAGCTATCCCTGGCTTAACTGTGATTCATGTTACAAAGCAAACAATAAGGGAAAGCTTGCTCTTACACAAGGCCAGTCATCTTTTTGGCCCTGCTAGCCTTTTCTTAAGAAAGGATGAGAGGTGGTATGTGCCAAAGGATATTCCATTTTAAGGAACAAGAACAATCAGTGGAAAGTGGCTTAATTAAAAAAAAAATTAATTCAAAGAAATCAAACAATGAAGGGTTGTTATTTATGTTTGTAAAATATCATAAAAGTAAAAAAGAAAAAAAAAAGCAGGAGTCAAATTACTCATAAAAGAAAATCACCTCTGCTCCGGGTAATCTGAAAAGTTCCTAAAATAGACAATAACTGAAGTAACTCTCTTACCTTGTAATTATTCATGATCTCAGTTAACCATGGCTTAACTGACTGTACGGTATCATCTCGCAAGTACTTTTCAACGTCAGTCCCATCACTAAAAGTCCGGTTTCCCACATGGATGACTCGTCTCACTTCTGGGAGTGACAAAAATTTCACGTAGTAAACTTGGTCCTCAGGGTCCTGGGAGAAGGTACATCAGAAAGATGTCAGGGACGATGACCGGGTATCAGGAAAAAGCTATGAATTTGTCATAACATTTAAAACAATGAACAAGATGTGTCAGGACTATTAACTTGTCCCCGCTCTTGAAATTTTAACCTGAAGGTTTTCAGGTAATTCAAACAGTATCCTTTTATTAATGATAAATCTGGATGATCTGATGCTCTCGGAGCAAATATCAATTTGCAAATGCTGGATTTTCCTTTTCAGAAATGAATTTTTTGCAATTTGTGCCTCCAGTTAGCAACCCTACCTCAGGCAAAGATGGGGAAAACAAAAAGAGGTGAGATTATCAAAATCAATTTACTCCTTGTCTGTGGTTCTATGGAAAGAAAATCAAATGGATCACGAGCCAGGGGATGATGTGGTGGATTAAAGCTAAGGATTTCTTTTCCATGCTCTGCTGCTTATTAAAACCACACAAAAAATATCAGCTGACTACAACTTAAGGGGAAAAACACATAAAATGTAAAAACAGATGATACTTTATGAAGGACACGAGACAAAAGAAAAGTTGCCTGTGAGCCTTATCGAGAAAAAAAAAAA
>NW_007730627.1:179834-184129 GCF_000696425.1 Galeopterus variegatus
GGGGGGAAATTGTGTTAATCAGAAATTGTTTTGAGTTATCTGAAAATATCACACATTTTCAATGGTCAGATTACAATGTATACAATATTCATAGGGAAAAAGTCCTATACTTTTTTATACCTACTATATATTGCATTATTTAGTAGACCAAATAATACAATACAGTTTGGACATATTTGTCTAGTATGAAGCCAGCTATAATCTTTCCCAAATTGGAGAAGGTTGGTTTTGCCAAAAGCTTTAAGCAGTCATTATTATGGTTTTTAAAATGTTGCCATTACCGTGCACTGTAAAAAGTTATAGTAAGTAGTACATCCTGTAGCATTGTGGAAGTAAGAAGAATCACTTGTTAAGTCGCCATCTAGCAGTTTATCCAGTATCTAGGTTGGGAGAGGGAGAGAGAGAGAGGGAAAATGTCAGGGCGGGAAGAAATGTACAGGCATCTGTCATTTCATTTGCTCAATAACTTTTTATTCCTTCATCATGTCACTCAATGACCTCTTATGGCACATCTTCTCTGTGCTATACACTGTCCTAAGCGTTGGAGAAACATCAGTGAACAAGACAGACCAGAAGTTGTCCCTTGTGGAGCTTTACTCTAAGGGGGACAATAACAAACATTACACCAGGTATAACATTAGTACATGAGAAAGTGATAAACTCGCTAGTATGTTAGGGAATGCTAAGGGGAAATCGAGAGAGAGGAGCAGGAAGCGTCATGCATGTGTGTGTGTGCACGTGTGTGCGTGCATGTGTACATGCGCACGTGTGTGGGGGGGGGGAGCGCAGACCCTGGACTGTCTCACTTAGAAGGTGGCATTTGAGTAAAAATGTGTTGGAAAGGAGGAAGTGAGCCATGCAGACATCTAGGGGAAGAACATTCCAGGCAGATGAAACAGCAAGTCCAGAGGGCTTGACGATGAGAGCGATCCTTGTGGGAAGGGCTGCCTTAACACGGATCATGGACCACTCACCCACAGTACGGGGAGAGAGGACAGAGGATATGGGCATAGATCGATGCAGGGGCTTAGAGCTGGCAGAAGTTATCTCCGGACTGAGGCTGTGTGCTTTTCTCCAGCCATGCTCAGCTGCACGGAGGCTGGCATGGAGTGGCACAGAGGTGGATTTAGCCAGCGTGTTCTTTAGCCAAAGCAGTAGGAGGAAATAAGAAAGGGGCTTGGGGGGTTGGCAATGTATATAATGACTTACTTGGGCTTACATCAGGTAATTAGAGAAATGCAGACCTGAGGGGGTTAGAGATCATGAAGAGGCAGTAGAATCAATGGATTGAAAGGTGGGGCAGCAGGACAGTGAGAACTGGTGTTAGCAGAAGTGAGCTGGAAGGCTGGGCGGTGGCAGTTGGAGAGAAATGTTTGAATGTGAGATCGTGGGGTGGTCACTGGATTTTCTTGGTAATGGGGATGAGCAGCTAAGACAGGGGAGAACAAGANTTGCTCAATAACTTTTTATTCCTTCATCATGTCACTCAATGACCTCTTATGGCACATCTTCACTGTCTTAAGCATTGGAGAAACATCAGTGAACAAGACAGACCAGAAGTTGTCCCTTGTGGAGCTTTACTCTAAGGGGGACAATAACAAACATTGCACCAGGTATAACATTAGTACACGAGAAAGTATGTTAGGGAATGCTATAAGGGGAAATCTAGAGAGAGGAGCAGGAAGTGCCGTGCATGTGTGTGCATGCATGTGTGTACACGCGCACGTGTGTGTGTGTGTGTGGGGGGACACTGTAGAGAGCAGACCCTGGACTGTCTCACTTAGAAGGTGGCATTTGAGTAAAAATGTGTTGGAAAGGAGGAAGTGAGCCATGCAGACATCTAGGGGAAGAACATTCCAGGCAGATGAAACAGCAAGTCCAGAGGGCTTGACGATGAGAGCGATCCTTGTGGGAAGGGCTGCCTTAACACGGATCATGGACCACTCACCCACAGTACGGGGAGAGAGGACAGAGGATATGGGCATAGATCGATGCAGGGGCTTAGAGCTGGCAGAAGTTATCTCCGGACTGAGGCTGTGTGCTTTTCTCCAGCCATGCTCAGCTGCACGGAGGCTGGCATGGAGTGGCACAGAGGTGGATTTAGCCAGCGTGTTCTTTAGCCAAAGCAGTAGGAGGAAATAAGAAAGGGGCTTGGGGGGTTGGCAATGTATATAATGACTTACTTGGGCTTACATCAGGTAATTAGAGAAATGCAGACCTGAGGGGGTTAGAGATCATGAAGAGGCAGTAGAATCAATGGATTGAAAGGTGGGGCAGCAGGACAGTGAGAACTGGTGTTAGCAGAAGTGAGCTGGAAGGCTGGGCGGTGGCAGTTGGAGAGAAATGTTTGAATGTGAGATCGTGGGGTGGTCACTGGATTTTCTTGGTAATGGGGATGAGCAGCTAAGACAGGGGAGAACAAGATCACTGAAACAGAGGTGGCTGAGGATCAGAGGGACCAGACATCATTACAAGTAAATCATCGTGGATAATGCAGTCGCAGGAATACGACAAGAGCCATGCTGGAGGGAGTGGCAGCCAGGAGATGCAGAAGGAGTAGTCAGGGTGGGTGGTAACCACAGCAAGCGGTGGGTGGTGCCATCTGAGCACATGAAATTCAAAGCTCAATGCTTTTAGGCAGGGAAGGATCTGGAAGCCTCGCTGAGTAACAAGAGGGACACTACCTAGGAACCAAGTGGTACAAAGAAGGAAAGAGAGAGAACAGCCCCCCCTGGGCTGCAGCAGCAGGAGCGTCTTCAGGGGAGCCGGACTTTGCATAAAGCAAGAAGATGAAGAGGAGAGGAGACACCAGCAGCTGAGGACGTAGGGGGTTCGTGATGATGATATTAAGTTGTAAGGGGTTTTTGCAAAAGGACTTTAAAAAATGAATTCAGTACATTTAAAAAACCATCTGTCAAGCATGAATTCAGCTTTCCCACGAGATAAGATATTATCATCCTAATTTTACAGGTGAGGAAACTGAGACACATAGAGGTTAAGTAACTCGCCAAAGACACTCACTAATAATATCAGAGGCGAGATTCAAGCACACGGCTCTGCAGCCTGCGCACTCACCACACTGGCTCCCCAGCAGTTGAACTGCAGTGTCTCCCCGTCTGCAATACCTTCTGGCCATGCTTTGGGGTTTAGTATAAAGTCTCATTATTTTATTAATTTCCTTTTTCAAACATGAAATAATGTATCTGAGTTAATACTGCCATGGGGTTGGGGCTACATATGGACAGGATCATCACTGCAGAAAGCGATGAGATCATAAGTACACTTCAGCAATGCTACCAGTGCTCAGTGCCCCACATCAGGCTGGGCAGACTGTGCACCATGTGGTATGCCTGGCTGAGGGGTGGGAAGAGGCAGGGAACTAATCAAAGCTCTTTGCCAAGCTGGATGCTCCAGCTCAGAGCTATGTCAGGAGAAATGGCCACCTTTAATCTTCACATAGTGGGGACATCTTCTTGCCAAAACCTGAGCCCACATGACCGTGTCAGCCCAGAGGAGGTGTCTTTTTCTAATCTGTCCACCCAGAGGGGGCACCATAGGCCAGCAGATGTCCTGAATGCACACATCTCTTTTGGAATTCATGTTCAGAAATGATCTTCAACACCCATGGGAATACAAAGTCAATCTTTAAGAATGGATTTACTTTCAGAAAGAGTCAAAAATCATTAGCTGTCAAACAGAAAAGGTGGGTGGTCAAGACCTGTGAAATCCAGCTTCTGGTCAGAACTTGTTTCACAAAGAGAACTCTGAGATCTGGACACTGTCATGGTAAGGCAGACTACAGGACCAGAGATCAGCCATTCAGTATCTTACAGAGTCACTAAGATGTCCTGGGTTTTTATAGAATGCCGGAAAATTATTGCAGGAGAAATACTGGGGTGCGAATCAGGGGAAACATTCCAGCCTAGGTCTGCCACAGTCTGTGTGTCCCTCGGCAATTCATTGTGCACCCCTGGGCCTGATCAGTAGAATGTGTGTACTTGTGTGTGCTTGAGTGTGCACGTGCATGTGAGTGTGTGTGTGTGTGTGTGTGTGTGGAGGGACAGCAAACGATTTACCTCTAAAGTCCCCTCCAGCTCTGAGTTGCTGCTCTTTGACTAACAAAATCATTTTAAAGGATCAGAACATCAAACAGGCTTTACCATTAAGGCTTCAGATTTTGACATCTGTATTCTCTTGGGTTTCAGGATTTCTTGGAGCCTTCCATTGCAGTCATTGAAACACATTCAACCCTAAATAGAGACCTAAATATCATTTTGTCTATTTCACTTGAAAAA
>NW_007730627.1:185099-186710 GCF_000696425.1 Galeopterus variegatus
TGGTTTTGCTTCCCCCCCCCCCCCCCCCCCCATGAATCTGGTTTGGGAGAGACTCTGCATAACCTCCTGGGTCATCTTCCCATTATCTCTGAAAACATAAAATACCTGAACTTCTCAACAGTCTCACTAACCCTGTGGGCATTTAGGCTACTGTGTCATGCACCAACGTCATCTTTCTGTTTTCTTTACACCTTTGAGGCTCTCAAATGTTCTTGTTCTTGACACTGCTTAATCCAGATGTGCTTCTTTTAAAACATCTCAAATGTATCACTTGCAAATTTGTCTCATGCTACATAAAATTTCATATTAATTCTAAATTCTAAAGGTTCCCTCCTCTTCCCCCTTTCTGATGACCACAGCAGACAGCTTAAAACCAGTCTTGAAAATACTGTCATTGCAAGTTGTAGCATGATCCTATATGTCTCTGATAAGATCCCTCTCTCATTGAATTAACAATTGCAAGAGAAATTCTGAATCCACTCTTTGCAGCCACATTTAGTGTCCTGACACGGAGAAAGGGGAGCCCCTCAGTGTCCTGTAGGATGGATCAGGAATTTCCTCACTGGACCCATTTACACAGCTTGCTGCTGTCAGAATTCATAGCAAGGGCAGTCACTGCCTTGGGGAACGTTAGGTAGTGTTCTGGCACCCCATTTGTAAAATGGATGATAACTTTATGTTACCGACCTTTTCCCCAAGTTTGCATGTCTCTTGTTTTGATTTGCACCAGCTGACCTGCTATGCCCAGAAGGCTATTAATATCAGGCTTCTCCCTTAATAACAATTGATGTTAGGTAGTATTGTTATAGAATGTATGTCTAATAAACAGATTAAAGTCCTCAAAATGCAGTCCTTGCCTCATTTACTGATGCATCAAACATAATGGCTCTATAGTAAATGTAGCAAAATCTCCTAAGGAAGATCATCTACACATTGCCTTTGTCTGAACTGGCAAAAAAACCCAACTTCCTGCATCTGAATATTTAGTATACACTTATATTTTAAATAACCAAAACCAAAACCAAAAGGGTGAAGAATATAACCATATTATCGGATTTTTAATTTTAGGGGATTAATGTAACAATTTTCACAAATACCAACGGCTCCTTATAAAAGTTGCAAATTACTACACTTTATAATCTTTGTTCCTGACACACAGGAGCATGTGACATTTGTTACACACTGGTCACTCCTCCAGCTGAAGCCCTGTCTGTGTGTACAACACTTGCAAATGGTTTACAGCCTACGTCGAAGCATACACATCTACTTCCTAGGCTGCCTTTCTTCTGATCTCCACATGACAGGGTACACCTTTAGAGCCTACACAGCCTTTAAAGAAACCAAAACAGTTAATGAAAAACATGGTTAGATAAACACTCCAAGATGATCTTGGGTTGAAAATACAGCTGAAGTAAATTCAAAGAAATACAGTTCTTTTCTTCACCAGGAACCTGCTCGTCCCGCTTCCCAATCTTTGACAGCATAACAGATGCACCTTCATTAACAAAAAGAAGCTTGAGCACCAGGCGTGTCTACTGACCCCTCCTCTACTCAGTGGGTTTCAATTGCTCTTGGCAACGCAGGGCCCCAGAACTCACTTCAAAGGCCTGA
>NW_007730628.1:0-1441 GCF_000696425.1 Galeopterus variegatus
GGTGCGCTCACTGGCTGAGCGCAGTGCGGGTGACACCAAGCCAAGGGTTACAATCCCCTTACCGGTCACCAAAAAAATATCTATATATCTATAGATCTATATATCTATAGATCTATAGATATATAGTTTCAGTCCAAAGTCCAGGAAACACATCTGTGAGGGCCGCCTTCTTCTGGTGACTCTCTACAGCAACTTAGGATATCACATCACTTTTGGAGGCTGGAAAATCACTATCCAGGGGCACATCCAGTGAGGGCCTTCTTCTGGGTTTCCTGGAGACTGGAGTGAGGATCAGGAGGTGGTGCCGGGTCTCGGTCCCCACGGCTCTTCCCGAGCGGACCGGTGCAAGGCACATGCGTACTCCCGCTGCCTCCACTCTTGGAAAGAGGGGTAGCCCCTTTGGGGTGCTGAGCCCCCTTCTCAGCTGAGCACCACCCTGGGGGCTTGCCCTGGGTGCAGTCTCAAGTTGGCGCTGCTAACTGCTGCCGCTGCCACCGCTGCAGAAGGAGGAGGTGGAAAGACACTGGGGGCAGCACCCGGTCTCGAGCATCCCCACACTGCAGCTTCTCCAGGAATCTAATAGGATTTTTATATGTTATTAAAACCTTAAGAAAAGTATCCATTGTTTTTGTTTTGTTTTGTTTTGTTTTGTTTTAACTATTCTAGCTACAGGGAAATGAGGTNTTTCCTTCTTTAGGTCTAATAGAGTTTGTTTTAAAAATCTGGCTGCTCCAACATTGGGTGCATATATACTTATGACTGTTATGTCTTCTTGATGGATCAATCCTTTTATCATTATGTAGTGTCCCTCATTGTCTCTTTTTCTGGTTTTTAGTTTAAATTCTATTTTGTCAGATATAAGAATAGCTACTCCAGTCCGTTTTTCTTTTCTGTTTGCATGGTAAATCTTTTTCCATCCTTTCACTCTTAGTCTATGTGAGTCTTTATGGGTGAGGTGGGTCGCATGTAGGCAGCATATAGTTGGGTCCTCTTTTTTAATCCAGTCAGCCAGTCTGTGTCTTTTGATTGGGGAATTTAAGCCTTTTACATTAAGAGTTGTTATTGAAAGGTGTTGATTTATTCCTAGCATTTTATTGATTATTGTTTGGTTGTCTTAGGTGTCTTTTGTTCCTTGCTTTCTGATTTACTGTTTGTTTTCTGTGTTTGTTGGTTCCTTAGGTTGTAGATAGCATTTTTGTTTGTTTATTTTCTCTTCGTGATTGCCATTTCAATTATACTAGTGGGTTTTGATTTTTCTTGGGTTTTTATGGCAGTGGTAGTTATTTTTCAGCAACCAAACCCAGTATTGCCTTGAGAATTTCTTGTAAGGGTGGTCGTGTGGTGGTGAACTCCCGCAGTTTTTGTTTGTCTGAGAAATATACTATTTGCCTTTCACTTCGGAAGGATAGCCTTGCAGGGTAGAGTATTCTTGGCTGGTAAT
>NW_007730628.1:2380-3329 GCF_000696425.1 Galeopterus variegatus
TTGGGCCTCTCCGGGGAGCCACCTCTCTGGTCAGCTTGGACTCTGCTGGGCTGCTGGATCACAGGGCGGTACCGCAGGGTGTGTGGTCTCTGCTGAGCTTCCACCTCCCATGCGGGACTTCTCCCTGTTCCGTGCGCTCTGGCCCGGGCTGCTGGGATGCACCGAGGCACCGCAGAGTGTGTGGTCTCTGCAGAGCTTCCCCTACAGGATGTCTCCCTGCTCTGTACACACTAGGCCAGGCTTGGGATGGAGCCGGGTGGCGGCAGTGAAGCCTACCTGCTGCTGGATCACACGGCGGCGGCCCCCCCACAGGGTGTGTGGATTCTACGGACCTTCTATCTCCCCTGCTGGATGTCTCTGTGCTCCATACACATTGGGCCGGGCTACTGGATTGCGCAGCAGCAGTGTGGTCCCCGTGGAGTTCCCACCTCCCCTGCCAGACATCTCCCTTCTCCGAGCGCACTAGGTGTGTCTGGGAATGGAGCTGGGTACCTGTGGTGAAGCCTACCTGCTGGATCACGCAGTGGTGGCCCCACAGGGTGTGTGGTTTCTGCCGAGTCTCCCCCTCCGTAGCCGGACATCTCTCCACTCTATGCGCACTGGGCTCGGCTGGGAATGGAGTTGGGTGGCGGTGGTGAAGCCTACCTGCTGGATCTCCAGGGCCGGCTTTTATTAATTGTGTGCATTCTTAAGCTTCGTCCTCTGATATGTGTGGATAATAGTTTCAGTCCAGGGCCGGCCACGTGGTGCTCTCAGGAGAGGGCCGCGCTTGCGAGCACAGCAGCGCTCCCGCCGCGGGTTCGGATCCTATATAGGGATGGCTGGTGCGCTCACTGGCTGAGCGCAGTGCGGGTGACACCAAGCCAAGGGTTACAATCCCCTTACCGGTCACCATAAAAATATCTATATATCTATAGATCTATATATCTATAGATCTATAGATATATAG
>NW_007730628.1:3595-4579 GCF_000696425.1 Galeopterus variegatus
TTGTTTTTGTTTTGTTTTGTTTTGTTTTGTTTTAACTATTCTAGCTACAGGGAAATGAGGTAATGGTATTTGCAAGATATAATAAGTTGTGAAATATGAAAGAAATAAAAACTCATCCCTAATTTTGAGCATTTAGTCATTTATGAAACTTTAGATAAGTACAAAATAATACAGTGCATGGTTAGTCCTTATTTGTAAAGATTACTTTTTGTTGCTGAAATCTATAGTGCATTCTGCTCTGAAGAGAATGGACTGGGCAAAAATTTTTGGTGGCTCCCTGGCTGTGTCTTTTGGAAATGTTGGTTCTTTCATACCCCAGGAAGGCTGCCAAGATATAATAAATATTGCAGTGCCCTGCATATGGCCTTATTTTCTAGAAGCTTGAAGCTAAATATTCATTGTATACATTACAATGTATGTATACTAGTGTTGGACCTTTGTAAATAATTGTGACCATCTTAACATCTTTTGTCATCATAATGCTATGGTTTAGATTTAGTTTGTTTCTTTAGGTAGGTCATATATGGTATTAGTGGCATGTATAAATTTGGAAACATTTTAAAGCCTTACTGAACCTCTAAATTTGGAAACATTTTAAAGCCTTACTGAACCTCAGCCATGGTATAGATAGTTTTCAGGGCTTTAGGGCTTCAGTGATTTGAGGACCCAGCAGGGAACAGTCCTAATGAGAATCAAGGTTGTTAGCAACTTTAAGGGAGGGGAGAAACAAATAGACTCTGACTATAGAGTTGCTTAGGCAAGAGATAGAAGCATGGTTTTTAGCTAAGAAGAATTATATACATCTGTACAAGGCCAGCTCCATAATACGAAGCCAGAATGGGAAATATTATCCTTTTTTATTTTCATTGTTTTCTGTTACTTAGCTCCAACATGTTTCTGCAGTGGACTTGTTGGGAAAAAGACCAGTCTGAGAAGATTCAGTTTCTACTGTATCTTCTTATACATTGTGTGTGTGTGGGGGGG
>NW_007730628.1:5579-8436 GCF_000696425.1 Galeopterus variegatus
TGGGGGTGGGGAAGCAGTGGCAAAGAAGTATGAGACATATTCTTATTGATATAGACAAAATACGAGATGACTCCCAATATGTATGGAGGCTTCTTAATTTCATAAAGGCCTCTATGAAAAATCCCCAGCAAAAGTTATACTTAATGGCTAAACTTTGGAAGAATTCATTCTCAATAAAATCAGGAAAAAGACAAAAACAAATGCTAGGACAAAGATGTCCACTAGCACCCATTGCGTTCATTATTCCCAAAGTCTTAGGCTGAAGGGGTGGGGGAGGAAAAAAGGTAGGTAAAAAATGGAACAACATACATACTAACATTTATCTATGTCAATTATTCCAGGAAGAGAACACAGTTGAAAATAAACCTTTTGATAGGTTATATAGAAAGTAACCTAAAATATATACAAGGACTTTATGATGAAAATTTCAAAATTCTGTTAAAGAACCTAAAGGAAGTGCTGGATAAATGGAGAGAGAGAACTCTTTTAATAGATAGTTTGGTTGTCTGAAAATTATAAAATTGTCAATTTCTCCTTAATTTACTTTGTAAAATCAATAGTTTAAATAAAAATTCCAATGGGAAGTTTGTGTTAACTTGGCAGACCTTTTTCTAATTCATCCAAAGTTGATGTGCTGTATAGGCTCGTGACTTGCTGTTAAGATTGGAGGCTGTGTTGTGATGGCCCATACCCCAAAGAAGTTCTCCTGTATTGCCACAAGGAAACATTTATGGGAGTGTTTATTTTGACATTGTTTCTGGTAGCAAATAATGGAGGCAATCTAGTAAGTATTCATTGCTGGGGAAATGGATTAGTAAAATTGATGTTTATGTATGATTGAATGCAATAGGCAACATATTCCAAGCAATTGTAAGTGATGAACAATATTTAAATATAGTAATATATAGATTTCAGGAATATGATGCTGTAGGGATTAAAGTAATAAATAATACAATGGATAGTTCAATACACTTTATATAAATTAAAACAACCCCATGAATTAATACTATACATACATATTTCAAAAATATATTTTTATATAAATAAATATAAAATGTTGATTTGAATGACATGTCTTATATACATTGAAGTGGGTACCTGTGTTGATGTGGGAAGTGGGATTAGAAATGAGTCATGAAAGAGAAGAAATAAAAATATATGATACTACATGCTTCAACAGTGTGTCTTGAACTGGGAGACTATTACCTAATAAAAAGTTAACAAAATGCTCTAAACTGTTTCTACTTGAATGTCACATATCAGAGAACTCCTATTACCCTTTGTCAAAAGGCTGTTGGGATTTTGCTATAACCCTAACTTTACCCTGAAAATCTTGACAGAATTTCCATAAAACAGTGGTGGAAGATTTTGTATATTTCTTCTCTTTCTTCCATGCAACTGGAAAACCAGTAGTTCTTTTTAAGGTCTATGCTGTACATGTCAAGCCACACAGAGTGGTTTTAATTATCCAGTTTGGGGAACCAAGATGAAAAAGACTTTGGAGCTTACAGCAAGGAGTATGTACACCTGTAGTGTATCTAAAGAGAATTTTTAGTCACCGTACATTCTGTGAAGGTCACTTTTTCCAAGGAAAACAACAAATACACCAATAAGCTAACTAACTAGTGCTTTAATACAACTATATTTTATTCATTTAACAATATTTATTGCAAATATATTTTATTCTATACCTGTGGATTTCAAACCAAGTAGTACTCCAGCCTCTGTGACTAAGTATTAAAAATGTGACTCACAGGAGGGGAATGTTTCAGAAGGAAACCTTCCTCCATTCCTGGAGGAAAGAAACCAGAAGCTACCCTTGCCAGGTGGCTGAAAGTGGAGTCTATTGAACTAGGCAGAAAAACTGACATAGAAAAAAGGATGGTGTAGTAAAAATGACATGAGCTACTATCAGAAAAACCTGTGTTGCTATCAATGATTTTTGTGACTTTGGCTTTCAGTTTCCTTATGGGGATAGGAAAATGCACGTTAAAGAGTTGTAGAAAATAATTAATGAGCTAATGAGTTTATTTTTATAAGGCTCCTTTTATAAAATAAAGTTTTTATCAAGTTACTACTATGCCTGCCTACACATAGTACGCATAGTGATTGCTCAGTATATATTAAATCTTTGTAATAAAAATTTCTTCTTAAGTATATGTAAGGTTCCCTTTTCTACTTCCTCAAAACCTTAAATTCAACCCCTACCTCATCAAGACTCTTAGATAAAGGTTATTTTTATGAAGTATATAATTAAAATATATAATTTTTAATTGAAAATTTTATTATGCTTTTTAAACTTAAAGCATAGATTATTTCAGTTTTCCATTCCATTCTTTCAGTATAATTAAAAATATCTTTTTCCTGTGGCCTCTATGAAATATAATTTATGAAATTGTCAGGCAGAGAGGATACAGTTTAATTTTTAGTGCTATGTCTATCTCCTCCTCAAAAAGTTCTTTTCTTTTATTTTGTCAATATACAATGTGGTTGATTATTGTGACCAATTGCCAAAACCTCCCTCCCTCTTCCCTCTCCCCCTCCCTCTCCCCTCTCTCCCCTCCCTCTCAATAATGTCCTTTCTGTTCGCTTGTCGTATCAACTTCAAGGAATTGTAATTGTTATGTCTTTTCCCTCCCCCCCGTTTTTTTGTGTATTTATTTATTTTTAGCTCCCACAAATAAGTGAGAACATGTGATATTTCTCTTTCTGTGCCTGACTTGTTTCACTTAATATAATTCTCTGTAGGTCCATCCATGTCATTGCAAATGGCAGTATTTCACTCTTTTTTATAGCAGCATAGTATTCCATTGTGTAGATATACCACATTTTCCGTATCCACTCATCTGATGATGGA
>NW_007730628.1:9478-10700 GCF_000696425.1 Galeopterus variegatus
CCTGTGCTTTTGGGTTCATATTCATGAAGTCTGTGTCCAGTCCTACTTCCTGAAGTGTTTCAAAAAGTCCTTGAAAATATAAAAATAGAAAAGAACCAAAGCTGTAATCCTCATTAGAAGAAAGAATAGTGTTTGTATTTTTTTCCCCATTTGACAGTATTAGTAATAGCCTTACAGTATTTTATAATCACCACCCCAAACTGCTGAATCCTTTCTAATTTAAGGGCTTTGTATTTTTCCACAGAACTTTTGCACATACTTAATTTCATTTGAACCTCAGGATGCAATATGACATAGACAGGTTTTATAATGAGTATCTTAAACTGACTTGGTGGTTGAGGGAATTGAGGCATTGTGAGATTAATTGATCTGCCAAATGGATCACAGAGCTAGTGATTGGCAAAAGTTGGATCCAAGACTGATTTTATTATTATTTTTCATTGCAATAAATTATACTTAAAAAATATTTTTACTATGGTTTTTCATTTTTATTAATATGTATTTATGGTATACAGAATTGACTGTCAGTATCTGTGTACAGTATATGATCAAATCAGATCATCATTGCATCATTACATTATTATTAACATGTTCATTACAAATTGTAATTACTTTTTGTGTACCTTATGCAATTACTCCCTATCTCCTCTCCCCCTCCCTCTTTCCAACTCTAGGTACTATAAGTCTGTCCTCTTCTTCTGAAAGTTCAGTGTTTTATTTTATTTTTTTAAGATAATTTGTTATATATTAAAAAGGGGGCTAAAAGGGGGGTACAAAGTTGATGTTCAATAGTTGTGTAAAATGTGTGATGGTCAGATCAGGATAGTCAGCTTATTCATCATTACAATACATAATCCTTCCTTGTGTACATTAACCAATTTTTTATTAACCTCCCCTTCCCTTTTCTACCTCTAGATACCACAGTTGTTTTTTCTCCTTCTAAAATTTCAACATATTCTTGTTGTTGTTTCTTTCTAAAATTCAACGTTTTATTATGGTCTTTCTTTCTACTTGTTTCTTTGCTCCCACTTGTGAGTGAAGATATGTGGTATTTCTCTTTCTGGCTTTTCTCACTTAACCTAATTTTCTCCAAGCTCATTGCTGTGGATGGCAGAATTTCATTCTTTTTATTGTTGAGTAGTATTCCATTGTGTATATATGCCACATTTTCCTTATCCGGTTGTCTGTTGATGGACATTTAGGTTGGTTCCATATCTTGGCT